>NC_080041.1:80144231-80444231 GCF_012489685.1 Lotus japonicus
TGCAAAGTCGGTGTAAAACTATTTTACCCGATAAGTTGCTTTTTGCCTCGAATGTCGGAATGGAAAACTTCCTTCTGAAGAAAGATTGAAATCATCAAGAGAAATGGGTGTACGCGTGTAGAATATCCATTTGAAGCTCTGAATAGATAAAGTCCCCATAGTCGGGTGATTCTAGGGTTTTGAAATACCAGGGATTCGGTTTCGGCAAACTTCCGATGATTGGAATCGGGACGTTCGTAGATCTAGAGTTTCGCCTCGAGACGATCGTGATATATGGAAAAAGAGAAGTTCTAACATTTCTCTGGAAGATTTTTGGAATTAACTGCCATCGTGCCTAAAAGTGAAAATTAGCTATATACTAGGGTTTCTGACCTAGGTTTAAGCGTGTAACGATCGTGCTATAACTTTTATCGATCATAATGCAATCCTTGAACTTTTCCTGAACTTTCTCCTTCATAAATATATTTCATTTAATAAACTTTCGTTCAGTTTCCCTTCACATTACATCAACCCTAATCGTGAATAAGAAGTTTATTCACTTAGCATGAACTTAAAAACTCGGGCCTTACATTACTACCCTCCAAAAAGAAAGTTTCGACCTCGAAACTTAAGGGTTAGTAAAAAGTTCTGGATACTGTTCTTGAATCTTCTCCTTCAGCTCCCATGTCGCATCACCAGTGTCTTTATTCCAAATAACCTTCACTAACTCGATCTCTTTCCCTCTCAACTGTTTTATCCTGGTGTCACCAATGCTAATTGGCGGTGTCTCGAAAGACAGATCATCCTTCAACTCAATATCATCCAGCTTGATAACATGGGTCGGATCCGCAATATATTTCCTCAGTTGTGACACGTGGAATACATCATGAATATTTGATAGAAATGGAGGTAGTGCAATCTGATATGCGACTGGTCCAATTCGACGAGTGATCTGATACGGTCCAATGAACTTGGGCGTAAGCTTCTTTGACTTGATTGCTCGACCAACTCCCGTCGTCTGAGTAACTCTCAGAAATACATGATCTCCTTCTTCGAACTCCAGAGTTCTGCGCCTCTGATCTGCATAACTCTTCTGTCTACTCTGAGAAGTCCTCATCTTCTCTCTGATCTGCTTGATCTTCTCAGTGGTCTGTTGCAGAAGTTCTGGTCCTACCAACAGATTTTCTCCGTTTTGGTACCAACACAAAGGTGTTCTACACTTGCGGCCATACAAAGCCTCATACGGTGCCATACCAATGCTCGTATGAAAACTGTTGTTGTATGTGAACTCAATCAATGGCAATAAGGTATCCCAACTGCCCTTGTTGTCTAACACGCAAGCGCGTAGCAAATCCTCCAACGACTGAATAGTTCTCTCAGTCTGTCCATCAGTCTGCGGATGATAAGCAGAACTTAGTCTCAGCCTCGTTCCCAAAGCTTCTTGAAGAGCTCCCCAAAAATGTGATGTAAACTTCGGGTCTCGATCGGATACAATACTTGTCGGTACTCCGTGAAGTCGTACAATCTCCGCTATATATATCTCTGATAGTTTCTCCACGTTGTACGTAGTCTTCACCGGTACGAAATGAGCCGACTTAGTCAGTCGATCCACGATTACCCAAATAGAATCGGATCCCTTCTGAGTTCTTGGCAAAGCCACGACGAAATCCATCGATATGCTATCCCATTTCCATTCTGGCACATCCAAACTTTGTAGCATACCTGAAGACTTCTGATGCTCCACCTTCGCCTTCTGACATGTCAGACATGCAGCTACATACTCAGCCACTTGTCTTTTCATTCCTGGCCACCAAAAATTCACCTTCAAGTCCTGGTACATCTTCTTCATTCCAGGATGAATGCTTAACTTGCTCTTATGACCTTCATCCATAATCAATCTTCTCAAGTCAGGGTTGTTAGGCACACAAACCCTATCCTTGCACCGTAGGATATTGTCACTTCCTACCTTGAATTATGGGTCCTTACCTTCACTTACCAAATTTCTTTTCCCGAGCAGAAACTCATCTTGTAACTGTTGGTCTCGGATTTCTTCCATCAACCCATTGGTAATTCTGATCATCCCGAACTTCAGTTCTCCCTCGGATAATTTCACATCCAAGCTCAAATCTCGAAATTGCTCTAACAGCTGCAGCTCCTTCACCATCATCGACGAGATGTGCATCTTCCTGCTCAAGGCATCAGCAACAACATTCGCCTTCCCAGGATGATATTGCAGAGTGAACTCGTAATCTTTGAGAAATTCCATCCACCGACGCTGTCTCATGTTCAGCTCCTTCTGCTCAAACAAATACTTCAAGCTCTTATGATCACTAAATATGGTGAAATTGCATCCATATAAGTGATGTCTCCAAATCTTCAGCGCAAATACGATTGCAGCTAGTTCCAAGTCATGAGTCGGATAATTCTTCTCATGCACCTTCAGTTGTCTTGAAGCATAAGCAACCACTTTCCGATGTTGCATCAGCACACATCCCAAACCTTGATGCGAAGCATCACAGTATACCTCATAAGGTTCCTCCGGTTGCGGTAAGACGAGTACAGGTGACGTCGTCAACCGTTCCTTCATCGTCTGAAAACTAGTTTCGCACGCTTCAGTCCATGCAAAAGGTTGGTCCTTCCTCGTCAGTTGAGTCAAAGGTCCAATTATCTTCGCGAAGTTCTCGATGAAACGACGATAGTACCCCGCCAAACCGACAAAACTTCTGATCTCCGTCACTGTCTTCAGCCGTTCCCACGACAATACGGTCTCTACCTTTGCTGGATTCACAGCTATCCCCTCCTTAGAGATCACATGGCCTAAGAATTTTACCTCTTTGAGCCAAAATTCGCACTTAGAAGGATTGGCATACAACTCCTTCTCCCTCAGCACTTGTAAAACTTGTCGCAAGTGCTCCTCATGGTCTTCAGCATTCTTTGAATAGATCAGAATGTCGTCGATAAACACCACGACGAATCGATCCAGGAATGTATGGAAAGTCATATTCATGTAAGCCATGAATATTGCCGGCGCATTTGTCACCCCAAATGGCATCACTAAGTACTCATAGTGTCCATAACGGGTTCTGAATGCCGTCTTCTGGATATCCTCGGTCTTGACTCTGATTTGATGATAACCCGACTTCAGGTCGATCTTCGAGAATATTGTAGCTCCTCGCAGTTGATCCATCAAATCATCAATTCTAGGTAACGGATACCTATTCTTGACGGTTACCTTGTTCAATTGTCGGTAGTCGACACATAATCTCGACTTCCCGTCCTTTTTCTTCACCAATAATACTGGCGCTCCCCAAGGTGAAACGCTTGGTCGTATGAATCCCTTCGACAAAAGATCTTCGAGTTGGGACTTCAATTCCACTAGCTCCGCAGGTGCCATACGATATGGTGCAATCGAAATTGGCCCTGTTCCCGGTACGATGTCTATAGCAAACTCAATGTCGCGCACAGGCGGCAATCCAGGTACATCGCCAGGAAAAACATCCGTGAATTCTTTCACCACTGGAATACTGCCAACTTCTGGATTCCCTTTGCTCTCCAAGCTTAGCAAAACAGAATACTCCTGAGATCCCTCGTTCAAAGCGACGCTGATGTGATTGGCAGATAGATACTCGGAAAGATCCGAATCAGGGAATACCACTCTCTTTCGGTTGCAGTCCAAAAGACAATGATAGCGGGACAACCAATCCATTCCTAGGATAACATCTAGGTTCTTAAGAGTTAGGCATACTAGGTTAGCATGGTAGATCCTATTGTTGTATGTTATCGGACAATACATACATGCTGAATTAGCAAGTAGAGTCTTGGCAGGAGTAGCAACTATCAGATCGAAGCTCAAAGCAGTAATAGGAAGTCTTAATCTGATTGCACAATCTCTAGAGATAAATGAATGCGTTGCTCCGGAATCAAAAAGTACGGATAGAAGATTACCGTCAATTCCGCAGTCGCCTCTAATCAGTCCATCGACTCCCTCAGCATCCTCACCATCCATGGTGTAGACTCTCGCCTTCGCAGCAGGACGCTTCCCTCGAGCTGTGTTGACGGTTGATTCCGCCTTTGGTACCTTACACTGTGCCGCAGTATGCCCCAGTTTATTACAGTTGTAACATTGAGGCCTCGTGTCGGGACAATCACGAGCATAATGCCCTGACTTCCCACACTTGAAGCAAATCAGTTCCCGGTTCTGAGTCTGACCTCCTGAACCACCAGCAGCACCCACCATGGGCCTGTAAGATCCTGATGCAAACCCTCTACCAGCAGGGCGCTGATACGGCCTCTTGTTCTGAAACCTCCCCCTGTTCTGAGTATTCTGGGAGCCCGACCTCATCGGCCCTCCAGTTCCAGCCCGGTTCAACCTCCGGTTCTTCATCAGCTCCACTTCAGTGGCTTTCTCCACCAATGATTGGAATCGCATGATTCCCAGTGGCCTCACTGAGTCCTCAATATCCGGCCTCAGTCCATTCACGAAGCGCTTGCACATGTAGCGCTCGTCAACATGATCATTAAAGAATTGGAAATGCTTCGCCAAAGACTCCAGCTTCGAAGCAAATTCCGGTACAGACATAACTCCCTGGCGGAGTGTCAGAAACTGCGCCTCCCTCTCATCCCGGGCACTTGTCGGAAAATACTTTTCCAAGAATGCAGTCCGGAACGAGTTCCAGTTAATTTCGTCATGGTTGGCTTCCATGATCCCCCTGGTGCCCTTCCACCAGTATTCAGCATCTCCCAGCAGAAGATAGGTCGCCATGCCCACCTTGGCACCCTCAACAGTTTGCAGAACACCGAAAATCTTCTCGATTTCCTGGATCCAGAGATCCGCTGCGTCTGGATCAGTACCACCAGAGAACTTTGGTGGGTTTTGCCTCCTGAAGTCATTGAGGCCTTTGTTCTGGTCCAGAGTTATTTCCCTCTGGCGCTGATGTTGTTCACGTGCTTCTTCAGTAGCACGCCTCATGGCATTATCATTTGCCTGTGCGGTTACCGCTTGGGCCTGCGCTGTTACCGCTTGGGCCATAGTGGCCATCATCTCAGCTAGCTGGTTAGTATTCACCATATTCTGTTAAAGGAAGCAAACAGTCAGTACTTATCATAAGATAGCATCTAGCATCACTATACAATATGAGTAAGCAATAACTTCAATCAATTTTTAAGCGAAAAATCGCTTGCAGACAATCAATTTTCACTCTTTGCAGAGTCACAACCTAGCACAGAAGACCTATTCCCCAACAACTCCCGAAAGACTCGACCGTGCTCTGATACCACAATGTAACACCCCAAATTCGGTGGCGTCACTTTAGTAACCAAAATAAACTTAATGCGGAAAAACGTGAATATTTTTTTTTTATAATAATAACTAAGACAAGACTGAATTAAATAAAACCCAAAAGCGAAAAGCAATAGAACTAATATACAATATATAAACAGCCCCCGCTGTAGTAGTAACCTCGTCACGAGTAAACCTCCAGTGACGGAAAGAAAAGTGTAACGCTCGAAGGCAACATATACAAACCAAATGAAAAAGGTGAAGTGCCCGCAACACCATCCCTCAAAACTGAGAATCAGCTGACCCAATGGCCTGAAAATAAGACCTCCTAAGTCCAACCAACTCTCTGTGATTCCCGTAAGGAAACCACACAAAAAGCTATAGGCGGATCTACCCTGTCCCCTAAGTAACAAATGAAGCAAGACTGTCAGAGCTAAAACTCTACTCCTACACTAATCCTAACTCGAGGAGCTCATACCAACACTCAAACTATGTGCTAGCATGATCGTCGTCTGAATCAGAATCCAGAACGACCAAGTCTACTAACCCTATCCGTCCTCCCCTCGCAACCGCAGTGCGCTCCGATGCTGGACTTATGGGCTTGGGGCCCGAACCTTGATCATCAATGATCGCAACGGAGGGTGCACTAGACCCTGCCGAAGGCACTCCCACTGGAATCTCCTCTGAGGGATCCTCCTCCTCTGAAGATGACGGTGGCGGCGGTGCTCCTCCGAATCCTGGTCCGCAGTGAACGCCCGGTGGCAAGTTGAAGCTGATAGAGCATCGCCTCAACACTCCTGACCTCAAGAGTCCTCCACTGTCCACGTGATCCTCCGTGATACGCCCCGAATACGTCGCTCGGTGGCTCGCGGGGTCAACCACCCACGACCCGGGGTCGTCCTGATCTATCATCTCATACCTAATCCCCCCCGAAGGGTGGACCATGGTGTACCAGTCCGCAATATTCATCTGACAAAAGGTGTTGTCCGCCAAAACACACACAGAAGACGCGAGGGTCAACTCTAAAGAACTATGTAGATAATAAACCCAATAGGTACAATTAATAGATAGCCACTTAGGCTTATAACTAGAGATATCATTCCTAGGGTTGCATGTTCCACAAAATCATAACGACAATAATAACAATTAGCATGTTCCAAGTAAGTTTATCAAATAGCAACCACACTCATCAACTAAGTCAGTATGCATGTTGCGTGATATGTATGCAGGTTAACCCAGTCAACCAATATGCAATCCGGAACGGATGGACATCAACAGATCAGCCCTTCACCAGCCACGGTGGTGCCATTTCGGCCCGCGTGTCTCTTACTCCAACAACAACGGTAGTCAGATCAGCCGTAACCCGTAGGTCTGCCATTTCGGTCTGCTACAAGAGACGTCTACAGACGCTCTATCACGGAAATCCGGGTCTTATGACCATTTTGGAATCCGACGAGGTCCAGAGTACGTCCTGTGTTAATACCCCATTAATGTTGCATGAATGCAGGATGATTAGTCAAACAACGTCTCCGTCCTCACTCGACACGTCGCCACGTGTTCTAGGTAAATTAAAGTTTCTAAAAGCTTACCCTAAGGTAAAGTCGATTCTGCGACAAAAGACACACTTCACAACACACATCGCTGCTCCAACAGCACAAGAGTATCACATACTCGGGAACTAACGGTTCCCCGGACTTATCCCCAGGATAGCCCCACAACATAGCTGCTCCAACAGCACAACAACCAACGCTGCTCCAACAGCACAACAACAACAGACTCAACACTTGGATCCGACGACACTTCTCGTTTTCCAAAACTATGATTTCCATCCAAAGCCTCCTTTCGAGATTATTACCCTTACTTAAAGATTTAGAGGTTGTTTAATGTCTTATGAATTTTCTTTTCAAAATAATATCCTTTTTAGTCTTATCGCAATTCCTATAAGTTCTCGGGATCTTCGAATCCCCAAATGACTCCAGAGAATGTCTCGATCCATAAACCCTATACAAGGCCCGAACCTCGTTCGTCCTATCAAACTTTCTCAAAACTCTCAAAATAAAATCGGCATGACCTGCCCGCTATTCTCACCGTTCAGAATCTCAGATTCCAGTACAGAGCATATTTAAATCATCACAATCAACAACATGTCATATATCAATAAATCGCATCATAAACACTTAGCACTTAGCATATACAGCATGCACCACACATCCTAGATTACCCACATAGCACATAGCATGTAAGTCAATCTTCAAAAACATTCAGTAGATGAATCATCTACATTGTCAGCCGAAGCCTCAGAAAACATTTTCAATCACACACAATCTCAGTGCATAAACAGTAAACAATGTCGAAATATCGACCCTAAGCATTAACTAGAGATTCAGTGAGAAGCCCTCACCTGTAGGTTCTCCCGAATGATCAACTAGTGCTTCCTCGCACTCAAAGTGTTGTTCCTCAGGAAATTCCTCGAAAGTTCCTTTAAAACAAAATCACAGAAATACTATCAGAATCTATCGGAAACTAAGCTATCGATACTTACTATGGTTACTCGAAGTAATCTATACTCTAAGGTACGATAAACTAGCGCGAAAGGACAAGTTTTCGGAAAAAGGAAATTTCTTCCTCCCCCTTAATAGGGCTCGGCCACTTTGGCTAATTATGGGGCTCGATTTTTCTTCGATCAAACTTGGTTCCTATGCTTTCATAAGCCGTAACTAAGGGTATTCTGAACTCGGAAAAATTATCGGATCAAAAACTGTCGCAGGGGTATTTTGGTCATGATTTTTAACTTAGGATTTTCAAAACTGAAATCCCAAAAATAAAATTTTGCAGGGACGTTACTAACGACGTTTATGACAACTAATCCTACTAACACTAAGCTAAGGCGATAGTTTACAGCCTAAAGGTTGGAACTTTACTCAAAAACTACATAAATGGGTATTTTAGGCTAGAATTGATTTCGGCGGAATTCCGGCGACATAACGGAAAATCTAATCCGGCAGAAGTGATCTTGGGCACATATAGAAGAGGTTTAGAATCAGAAATGAAAGATTCAGGATAGTTTTGCAAAAACCCATAAACTATCCACTCAGAAAACTCTACAGAAAAGCTATGGAAAAAGCGATCAGAGGTAAGGATTAGCGACTATACCTCGAAACCTTGAAGCAGCAACTGATTAATCAACGATCAAGCAAGGTTTGAACAAAAACTCTTCTTCCTTCTTCCTTGGATGAGCTCGCGGATTTGAGGAGAGAAAATGGAGGAAAATTTGAGTTTTTCTTCCTTTCTTTGCTATATATAAAGGTTGGAAATTCGCGGGAAAATGAAAGTTTCGCGAATCTGATTTTTCCGGCGACATTCTCCATGAATTCTAAGATAGGTTTTGGCAAAGGAATTCCTAAGCTAAGAAGATGTCTCCTTGTATTTTTGGCAACTAATGCAAAGTCGGTGCAAAGTCGGTGTAAAACTATTTTACCCGATAAGTTGCTTTTTGCCTCGAATGTCGGAATGGAAAACTTCCTTCTGAAGAAAGATTGAAATCATCAAGAGAAATGGGTGTACGCGTGTAGAATATCCATTTGAAGCTCTGAATAGATAAAGTCCCCATAGTCGGGTGATTCTAGGGTTTTGAAATACCAGGGATTCGGTTTCGGCAAACTTCCGATGATTGGAATCGGACGTTCGTAGATCCTAGAGTTTCGCCTCGAGACGATCGTGATATATGGAAAAAGAGAAGTTCTAACATTTCTCTGAAGATTTTTGGAATTAACTGCCATCGTGCCTAAAAGTGAAAATTAGCTATATACTAGGGTTTCTGACCTAGGTTTAAGCGTGTAACGATCGTGCTATAACTTTTATCGATCATAATGCAATCCTTGAACTTTTCCTGAACTTTCTCCTTCATAAATATATTTCATTTAATAAACTTTCGTTCAGGTTTCCCTTCACATTACATCAACCCTAATCGTGAATAAGAAGTTTATTCACTTAGCATGAACTTAAAAACTCGGGCCTTACAAGGGCAGTTAGCCCTTGCACCTGCAGATCGTGGCCTTTGCCTGGAACGAGAGGAGGAAGCAGTGGAACCCTTGAAACCAGAAGAACTATCCATGTAAGATCCAGAAGAAGTCGCACCAAATAGGAGAGGAAAAGGAGAAAACGACAAGACCCAGAAGAAGCCGCACCAAAGCCGACCCAGAAGAACAAGATAGAGAGGAAGGAGAACACGATAGGAGGAAGACGATGAAGAAGAACAGGAGACGGCAGAGGAAGAACACGATAAGGCTTACGAGGAAGGAGAACCCTGTTTCTTCAGATTGGGATTGGGTTGATTTGGGGGTAGGGTTGATTTGGTGTGAATTGGGTTAAGTTTGGGGGGGGGAATTAGTTTTTGGTTAATTAAGTTAGGATTAATTAGAAATAGGTTAATTAAGTTTAAAATTCTGAGTTGTAATTTGATTTTTATTTTTTATTTATTTCTTAATGGCACGTGGGTTCATTAATCCTAGTCACCAAGCCACACATGCACTCGCCGAAGCTCTGCCCTCCAGCGAGGGCTTGCTCCGACCACTTTTCAAACAAGAGGACTTCAGACAAATTTTTTTCCGAAAAAGGACCTACATCAGACGGCGAGACAAAGATAAGGACTAATATAACAGTTAACCCTTTTTTTTTATCAATGGGTTTGGCGGGGGGGCTCCACCCAGCATACTAGTCCTAGCTGGCATGTGTTGTTAGCTGGAATCTATTGAGTACAACCAATGGTACGTTGCCACCATGCCTTGAGAGTTGAGACACTGCGGGTTTTCAGTCTTGAATTGTGACACCTCTACTTTGTCCCCCAACATGATTCCTGGCATTGAGCACAGCATATTTTATAGAGACAATACGAACTAGAATTTTATATACTTTATCCATAAAACTTCATTCACACCTCAATTCAACCCACTTCTAAATAGAGTAGGAAGAAGGAATAGAGAGATTAGAGATATTATATGTTATCTAATAAAAAAGAAGATAGGAAAAAGGGTGAGAGAAATATGGATGATAAAGTGACTCTGACTAAATCAAAATCATTTGAGTAAAATACACTCACCCCCTTAAGGTTTGTAAGAATGACACTACACCCCATTCTTTTTTTAAATCTACACTCCACCCCATTTTTTATAAAGGCAAAATTTAGTGACGAAAACAAATTCGTCACTAATAAAAAATAATTACTAATTAGTTAAAATTTAAATAAGTTTAATGCATATACACTATCATACATTAATTTATGAAAATAATTTTACTGAATTAAATTTAAAAAAACAATCCACTCTGTCTGTTAAGTCCACGTCCCATCTGTCTCCAAATCATATTTCTCACCACAAACGGTCACCACCAAGCCTTTGCTCCCTTTAACACGACGGCCACTGTCCCAGAATGTGAAACCTCATGACACCACCATGCATCAAAGTTTTGTTGCGACCTGAACCATAGAACGTGAATCGCACATTCCCAAAGCTAGTTCAACTACTTCTTGTGAACTTCACCCCCTTTAAGTTGCGAGCGAACGCTCTGTTAGTTTAAGATGTCGTTGGATTTTGTTAAAAACGGTGCTCCACCGCATCGTTGGGTTCTAATAACCTCCGATCCACTTCATATTTCTTAATTTTGTTTCTCTATTTTCTTCACCCATTTGTCTTGCTTTTTTGGTCTACAATTCAATTTTCAAAATTTGAGGTATAAAGAGATTATTTTGATTAAAATTGAATTATTACCAAATATGAAAACACAAGCATGTTTCCCTATGTTCGAGATATGGTTTGTAAACCGGTCGGGTGTGCTATTGCAGAATTTGCATTGTGAATTTATGGAGGAAGACCGCGATTGAGAGAATGACGAGGACTGTGATGTTTTCATTTTTAAATTTATTGGATTATATTGAAAATATTTTTTGAAATTATTGATTAACAATTTAAATAATAACTAATTATTAATGAAGAATAATTTTCGTCACTAAATTTGCATCTATATAAAATGGGGTGGGGTGTAGATTTTAGACAAGAATGGGGTGGAGTGTAATTCTAACAAACCTTGAGAGGGGTGAGTGTATTTTACTCAAATCATTTAATTATAGGAAAATTTTGTATTTTTTTATTATAAACGTTAAAATAAACAAGATTTTCTGTGTATACGTTACTTCCATTTCACCCATCCAGAGATAACTTAAATGGTTGGGAGATAGACAGCAGAAATTCATTAATAATGTTGATGGTCCAAATCATTCATCACATTACATATATGAATTAAATTTATAGGTTACTATCCAATCAGAATATCAAATATTAGTCAGACAAAATTTACTCAATGTTATAGTTCAAAAGATGTTAAACCAAACAGCAAAATGATGTAGTGTCTGCCAACTCATCTTCATCGGAAAAGGTCCCCAGCTACGAAGCATCCTAAACTGCTCAATTAAATTATGTAGTCGTCTGAGAATCCTCAGAGGTATTGACTTCTCTGGGACACTGAGATACATATGGTTTGAGCTGCATCAAAGAAGGGAATAGTATGAATCAGCACTGAACAATGCACGAGATAAGTTACATTCATGAATAGTTTTAGATTTACAGAAACTCTTGATTCCTTTTCATACAAGGAAATAATCTAGCTAATGGTCATTTTTATTGAGACGAATCCATGCCCCTTAAATGGTACAGTGCAATGCGTGATGGTGAGGCTAGGAACAATGACTCCACTCCATCATCACCTAACTATGGCAGTGATTTTCAGCTAGACCATGTCTATGGAAGTAAAGAGAATTACTGATAAGATAAGAGAGATAATTAGAAGTAATGAAAAACAATCAACATGAAACGAACATCTAAAGTTCTTGCAATTTTAGTGTCAAAGCAAAGGAAGCTGAAGTTCAGTTCAGTCAATAACCAAAACTGAGCTAAAACACTAATGAAGTTTTTAAGAGAGAATAATTAAAGGAACAATGTCAATGTATCATTAAGGAAGCACTAGAATAAAAATTACATCATGAAAAATTGAAAATGCCAGCAGAGTAAGTATGTGGAAGAAAAACAAGCAAACAATTACACTAAATGAGTGGAAGATGCAAACCTTGAAATCAGTCAAATCAGGAACTACATACTTTGGTAATTTTTCCGGCACCACCACATACCCACCTGCAACAATATGCAGATTTACATTCAAATGGACACTAAAAAATACATTAATAGTGTGTATGTAGCATAGCAAATTACTTTATTAATAACCAACTTAGACAAGCAAGGCCAAATTTTACAAATACGACTCCAGTAATGATTCCAGAGTTTTATAAAGTGACACTCACTAACTGGACATCTAGAAAATGAGAAGCAACAAAAATTATTACCAAGAAGTCCACAACATTCTAGAGTGCGATATAGAAATGCATGTAATTTCAGTTTACTGAACCGAAAAATAGATAAGGACTATGAGACCTCAAAAAGATCAAGCGAGAAAGAAAAAATAAGGCCAGCACTTTTCATAACGAGCAGTCGTCATCAACCAAAGTGGCAGAAAAGTGAAACCAAAATAAGATTGAAAAAGCCGAAAGAGTTGGACTAACATTAAGAATGTTTTGGAGGACAAAAGAGGACCTACATTATTTAGAGATATGGTTAAAGAACTATACTAACAAATTGGGCTTGTGTAATTAGCAAACATCATTCATGCAGACAAAGCTCCACCTTGAAGGTATTAAAACATTTTGATCACCTGTTTCTAAGCATGATAATAATAGTAACCAGTAGCTACAATTAAGAAATGAACAAATAAATAAATTATTACATGCAATTAGACTGGTACACTAACGGTTCAAGTTCAAGTGTAAATTAAATGAATAAATATAGATGAAACTGTAACTTTAATTGAAGAAACAAACCTTTGCGAGTGTGAAAACCGGTTGGCTTGCAGTTCTTGCCCTTGTAGTAATCTCGAGGAGCACGTTTTGATGTTAGAATGTCAAGTGAAGATGTTCGCTTCCTTCGAAATGCCCTTCCAATTCCTAAAATTAGCCCGAGAGGCATCTTTTTCGACAAAAGATCGAACAAATTAATAATCACCAACACCTTACGCGGATATGTCGTAAATTCATATTCAAGGAATAACATTTACTTACACAAATCATAACACTAATAATACATAATCAAAAGAAGAACCATTTCGGCATGAAAACTACACCATGTATGATGTACTAACCTTCGACAATGGACAAAGGTGAAACAGAGACATTTTTGTATAGGAACCACATATATTCATGAAAACAATATGGACTGGGCGGGACATAAGTCAGTCAAGCTTATGCCCGCCCAAAATGAGCAACCAGGAACGAAAGTCAATCTTGGCGGGATTCACAGAACAACACTGAATCCCGCCCGCCCGTTAGATAGGCCCACATGCCAGCTGGAAGATTCCTTTAGATTTGTCTTATATGTATAAAGGCTTGGGCCCCGGTTGTCAGGCCCAAGTACAACAAAAGTCCACATCATGACCATCCCCTCTATAAAAGGAGAGGTCAACACCTTGTAAAAAGTACCTTTTGAACATTTAATGAGAATATTCCTTTTATGATATTTTTAGTACTCTGCTAGGGTTTACTTTCTGTCAGTCTTCTACGTCAGATCTCCCTAGTACAGAACACAATACACAATAGGATTTGCAATTACTCAATTAACTTTATATTATGTAACCATTACTCAATCTTGCTTTTAATTAGCAAGAGACTATGGAGTATGGATGACCCACACATACACTTATCTTGATCAAGAAACTAAATCTGACCAACAATTAAATCCCACCAATCATATAAAAAGCATAAGCATATACCATATTCATCCCACATTTAACAACATATTAGATCATATGCATTATGAGTTTCATTCACTGAATCTAATAGTAGAGGGGGGGGAGTCCTCCTCACTAGCAATGACCATTATAAGGATCCATGTTTCATTTCTAAAAGAAAAAAAAATACTCAGCACCATAATCAAGTAAGCGAAAGAACAAGTCTAATATAGCATACACATTTCCACCACTATTCATAGATCAAGAGAACAAGCAATATAATTTCTTGACATCATGTAATATAGCATATAGCCGTAACCTTCTCTATTCTTCAATAACAGAAAAGCTTGATTCACACATCAAACTGAACATGCAACCAATAGCTAGCATAATGTTTACACAGCAAGAAGTAACCTAAACAAGCATGCAAGGCCCCAAATTTCTATCCGATGACCAGCAAAAATTACAATGGATACTTTACATGTTTAGCCAGTAAAAGAGAGCAAAATCTCAGAATCTCAGCATGCAAGTCAGACACAAGATGCAAGTAACAGAGGAAATAGATCAAACACTTGCAGGGCATAGCAATCAGGCCATAACTCCACGAATCAGATAACAACCTAAACTAAAAGATCTGTTTCCTTGGGATTTTTAGGCCTCAAAATCCCAAGCCCCCACACAAGCAAACAATACATGAAAACTGAAATTTAACACACCCTGAGCCCCTAATTACTGGAACACAACTCCCTAGCCCTCCTACCTTAACCTAGGCTATGTGCAGCTGCAAGGGAGGAATGTGGGTCCTCCGCTTTCTCTTTAACTGGTTCTTTTTTATAGCATCAAAGATTTCAAGAATAGAAAAACCAATCAGCAAGCAATTAGTCTAGGAAATTTGAAGAACAACGAGTGGGAAGAAAATTCTATCTTTGCTGATTATAAAATATCTAAAATTTAAAGGCCATTGTCACAGTGAACTTCAAAAACTTCTAGAGAAACAACAAAACCTTGACTCTTGCACTAAACGTGCAATTTTATTAGAATTCAATGAACTCCAGAAAATTCTAAAGATTAAAGAAACAACAAAATATAATCAAGTTTTGCAAAAAAGCCATCATTTAAAATAAAACTAATTAATTACACGTAAATGGTCAACTGAGAAGTAATATAATTTTTTATTTCCCTCAACATAAAATTACTCAATTATAAAATTTCGAATAATTACTATGTTTTTAAGAGGAACTCTGCTCAAAAGATCGTTTTGAAAATTAGATATTCACACACACACACACACTTGTGAATTTTTTAAACATGGAAAAATGAGAATGTTACAGGCCACAGGCAGCAATGAAAACGAACAGTTTTAAGCTGCCATGACAGTTAGATTGGATCAAAACAGATGAATTTATGGGTCTATTGGAACCCGTAATCCCCTCACAAGGTCACACAAACAAGTAAATGACTAAGTCTAAAAGCACTTCTATTTTTAACTGCTATGCTCCATTTCCCTCACTGGATTTCCCTCATCCTCTTCCTTAGAAATTCGATACGCAGAAACAACAAACATAGCTAATGATGTCTGAAACTAAATACAGCGAAAACATAACAAACAACACAAAGGAAAAGGCACCCCAGAAACCAAGTTAATAAAGAGCAATGATAGGGATATAACTATATTCTACTACAAAACTTCTATCAATATCAGAAACCAATGTACCGGGAATTAAGATAAACCCCACTTCACTGTGGCATTTCATCGAACAACTGGTGGTTGCTCTTCGAAAACCCATAAACACAAAAATAAACACAGACCCAAATTCTGTAATGGCTAGAATAGTAAGAAAAGAGGAGAAAGAGAGTTTGTTTTCACATACCCCGCTCCTAGCTTCGAGGGTGGAAGAAAGCGCCAATGGAGGTGAGTGTTGAGCCTTTGTGGGGAAGATGAAGGGAAAACGGAGAAGAGAAATTCAGAAGAAAAAAGAGGAATGGAAACGAGGAATGACAATTGAGAAGTGGAATGAGAAATTGGAGAAGAGAGAACCCTACCTGGTGGTGGTGGTGGCAAGCGAGTCCTAGGCGCAGCGAGAGAAGAAGAGTAGTGTGAAATGGGAGAGCGTAAGCAGAGAAAATGTTTTAATTATTTTAATTTGTAAAATAATAATTTTTTAAAAAAGTTTTAAACATTTAATTATTTAGTTTCTTCACTCTTTTGAAATTAGAGAGAGAGGAAGGATAGAAAAAATTAAGTATTTTAATATTAAAGGATTTAATTGATGAGTTATTTTTTAAATATTAAATTGATAAGTAATATTAGAGACTAAAATAGGATTTATTTTTTTACATATTTTCTTGCAAGAGATGAAAAAGAAAGTCCCACTTTCACATTTTGAGTACCAAAGTTTTCTTTTTGAATCCCATACCTTTTATATATATTTTATCCTATGATATTTAAATTTGTCGTCTAATATGTTGAGTTGATAAAGTCTATGGTTAGTCCAACATTACTTATCTTGAATAGAAATCTATGTAGTTTTTTTTTAAATCAAGCTATCAAGTATCGGCATGTTGATAATAAGAGGCTAATCTCTTTTGAAGCGTAGAGATTGCTCATTGTGAGGCTTTGTTGGTGGGATCTATATCAAAATAGTAAATAGAGTATTACAACTTGTTAGAAAAACATTAAATTACAAAATAAGTTTACCATAATTTAAAGTCCATTGAAAGAAAATATTTGAGTTTATCTTCATTTATTTTGAGCTTATTTTTTTAAGCCGTTAAAAATAACTTATAAATTAACGTTTATATTTATATATAACATAATATGACGTTATTTCTATAAACTTATCACAATAGCTTATGAATAAACACTTATACAAATATTAACTATCATCCACAGTCAGCTCGCTTGGATGCAAAACAAGATAAGATAGTCTTTTTTCTTACCGCACAAATGGGATATTTTGCAGCAACAGTTCTCTCGCAATATCACTAACAAAGTCAAATTAAAACTAAAAACACCAAGGGAATTTAAACACAAGAAACTGTTGCACTGATTTTCACAACTTCAGAGCTTGTTCTAGTGACGAGTTACAACTATCCATTGGCCTTATAAATATGAACTTATGGGTAGCCATGAAGCCTTAAAATTTCAGGGAAATAAAACAAGAAATAGTACAACTTTTGCATATGACTGTGCCCAAGTATACACTACAGTCGCTTCATTTACTTGAAGTTTAAACACCTGAACTTAAATAGGTATATGTAATTCTTTCTTGTTGTGCAAACTTGAGGATGTATCATATATGTTATATTCAAGCTTCAGTCTACTAGTATAAGGCACTTCATAATAACAATATGGTACAGATTACAGAATGAATCTTGAGATGCCTGTGATGAATAAGAGAAAGGAACCAAAAAAGAAATGCTACTCTACATGATAACTTTTACTGAAGCAGCATAAGGAGGATACAAAATTTATGCCGCAAGAAATCATACTCAGAAACAAATTAGTGCATCTCTCCTATACAACTTTTTCAAGTCTGTCTGCTTGTATCATTTGTGCCTTCTCTAATTCTTCTGACAACTTTCCGGAATCATATTCTTGGCATGATGAAAATGGAGTAGCACAGCAAGAAGAAATGTCGATTCCAGCCACCTCCATAGCATCGCAGACCCATTCAGGAACATCACCTTTCGGGAACTGCAGTATGAAGATATACAAGGTACTACTTATCAAATATATCGGTACATTGGAAAGAATGATAGTGTTCATTAAATTCATGAAAAGGTTTTCAGATTAAAAGCAAAAATTAAAGAAAAACAATAATAGGAAATAAATCTAAAATTCTTTTTATAAAATGACATCCTATGGGGGTGTCGTGCAGATTTTGAAAAAAAGAGTAAAGTCAATGTAATGGACTTAAAATTCAAGGAGGGTTGATGTAATTTTATCTGACATACCATTTTCTGCAGAAATTCGCATACAAACCTACAAAAAGAATATGGTTAGTGGTATATAAAGAAGGAAGAAATTTGTTGAATGGAAGTATTTATTCAGATCAAAAGTGAGAAAATAATAATTAAAATATGGAGGTAACCATACTCTTGGAATCTTCCTTCAACTATTGAAGAGTGCAGATTCCTACTAAGCTGCAAAGTTCAGAAGGACGAAGACTTTTTATTAAATTGATCATACATATTAATTTAGCTACCATATATTTAAAATAAATCATTTTTATCACATAATATTGCTAGTACCTGCATCATGTAATATAAATTATGGTATGACACAAGCTGAGACCCCATAGCATCTTTTGTCACAAGGCAATGGAGGTAAGCCCTGGTGTAGGTCTTGCAAACCTGTAACAGAAGAAATAAACTAAGACACATGCTGATTTCTGCAAACAGTTTAAAAAAATAAAAAAAGGGAACTCCTGCTGCAAGCATACCATGCAAGAGCAAGTAGGATCAATCGGACGGGTGTCATCAGCCATTGCTCTGTGTTTAAGTTTCAACACTCCCTGCAAAGATACTGAAAAAAGTAAGTTAAAAAAGAAATTGATGCATGAATGAGCGGAATTTAGTGATTTTTTAAAAAATGTTATCACTCCACTCCAAATAAATTAAAATATTGAACCAATATGTAATTGAAATTTTTTGAGTAATTATAGGCCATTAGAGAGTCAACACCATCAGCCATTAAGTTTGAGCTTTATCAATTTTTCAGACACCCAAATTATTGTACCTTTTGTAGCAATGCCCTAGTCCTAGTACAATAATTAGGAAAAGCAAGCTGTGTGTGTAATATATGTACACACACATATGTATGTATGTACTGAGGCGTGGGTAGAGAGAATTATCAATTTAAGGATATGGCGTTATCACCTCAGGAACGAGAGCAGTGCCAAAGCGTGCTGTACGGGTAGGATAAACACAATCATACATGTCAGCACCCAATGCACTACAAACAACAATGTCAAGTGGATAACCAACACCCTGAAAGTACAAGCAAATGTCACGATGTCATTGTCACACTGCAATGCTTTCTCAAAAATGTTTGCAATGATGAAAGTCATTCTAACCATAACATATCGTGGCTTATCCTCTGGCAAAGAGGCAGTGCACTGAGCAACAACTCGCCAAAATGAGTTTTTATCTTCACCGCCTGAAAGACCACCAATAGCATAGCTGTGACAAAAGAAAATTATACTTAACTCTTACTCCACATCACTACAGAGAAAACTACTAATTTCAAGGCTCCTCAATGGTTGTGGTGTTTATTCATTTAGGTTTTAGATTGATCCAAAGGAAAATTATATTTCCAAGTCTATGGAGAAGTTGCATTCTTAGCTGAAAGGAAAGAACCATATGCAAGTAAAAATATCCAAACATGACCATGTACGAAATTTTACAGTGCACATTGTGAGGGATAGTCTATAAGGTTTATTCTTATTTGTATAAATGCATAGAAGGAAACTTCATGTACATTTTCAAAATATTCCATATACTGCACCATTTTAACGGAAAGAACATGGTCTTCAATATGTGTTTTTGTTTACAAGCATCTGGGGATGTTACTAAAGTGGGAGATACAACAACAACCAAAGTCTTTCCGCACTAAGTGGGATCAGCTACTTGGATCAAACAAAAGTAAAACACCATTATATTCACTCAAAGACCAATTCTTCAGAGTGGCCATTTAGATCTATATTCTTTTTTAATGGTTTCACTTAGTGCCTATTTGGTGTCTACAATTGAAATAGGCACAGAACAAAAATATTAAAAACATTGGCAAAGACCATGAATAGTTTATATGCTGACATGAATTTACACCTACCCGGGCAAATTGCGCTCCACCAGACCTTTGACACAGATATCCCTGATTACAAAATATCAAATGTATAAGCAATGATCAACATTCACATTAATACAGCAGTATCTAGGAAACAAAACATTGAACCGCAAATAACAAGAAGACTTTGTTTTTTGCTGGAATTCACCTCAATACAGGATCCAAACCACCTTGCACAATACCAAACAAGTTCTGATCATGAGGTCTCTTGTGAGCTGTTAACACAAGGCAATGTGTATTAATATTTTAGCATTCAAAAACAAGATTATAGATGGCAGTGGTGAAATATTATCTGCGTAGGATTCAATAATATAGCATATCATTTCTAATTGACATTCATGCTAAAACTAGCATCAAATCCTTTACATAGTACAGACTGATAGGCCTTGACATCACTGATGAGAAAAACATAATCCACAGCCCATGTAAGGGACTTCTACACAAGGGATAGCTATTTTAAGTAAATTTCCAATCCTTGTCCAGATTCTCAATACATCTCACAGAGGACAAAATATGTTCAAGTGCTTGATTTATTTACTTACAACCTTTCTTTTCTCTTATAAAGTAATATGCTATTGGGTGGCTAAAAGAAACTCAAGAATTGCTACCTATATAAACTTTTCCTTCAATTGCCTTTTGCTGTTTCAAAAAAATTAGTTAGAAGAGAAAAGTTTACGAATTTTTACATTAGAGAAAAATATATATTACTCCAATAAGGCTAGCATTTTTGTTATGAGGAAATATCTGTCCATTTATGATATACAACTCAAGCAACTACAAAGAAATGAAAAATCACAGTTCAGAAGTCTGTTATATTTCAAAGATACGAATATATATAGGCCTTAACATTATACTTATTGGATTAGGCTTTACAGAGGTATTTCAGTGATTTTCAGGCCAAGAAAAAATGGACAAACTGGTATGGCTTAATGGATGCTCTCAGGTTAGCTTTTGGATTAGTCACAGCTGCTAACCTACAGGCTATGAGAGGGCTATCCCAGTTGAGGTAGTCTCGCTGATGGCTGATGCAACAATTTCTCCACTATAGATTCCAGAATCAACCAGGTATTTGCACAGTTGAGAAATTACTCCAACGTGTTTATAAGCATTGAACATCACCATAGACTTGAATACTTTTGTTTGCTACTTTGCTAACATACTTACCTTCTATACATCTGTCTATCCATCTAAGTGTTCGATACATAGCTTCCTCCACTCTTGGACCAGTGATGGTGGTCTTTACAACATCATCAAGAGCCATAATGATATCAGCTCCAATTCTATTCTGCAAAAATTATAACAAATATGAAAGCATGTGAATTTGGAGCACATTAGGTTCTTCACAATACTTTTTAACAAAAACTGAGACATCAATAAATGAATATCTTAAACTGAATTCAAATTTTTATTAAATTTTATGTGGCAGTTTTCTAGCTCCAAGGTCAAGAAGTGAAAGCAGCCACAAGATATGTTTTGTCGGCATAAAGCAGCCACGCGATACTACTATCAAATAAGGGCTCATGAACCTGATTGTCTATTTAAATGATCTTGTCTCCACAACTAAATGAGGGAAATTTGTCATTCACGTTTATCGCAAAAAAGTATTGGTATTTGGTCCATTCTTCAACTTTAAGCATTTCACAATTCCTAATATTTGCATGTAGTTAGAAACACTAGCCATATTTGAAGAGAATGTTATATTAAAAAACCAAATCATGTGGAAACCAAGGGTGCATCTACAGCTATGCTATCACTTTTTTTCTCAGCAATCAACTTCCATACCTTAAACAAGCATCAGCTTGTGAATATTTCTCATGCACAGAGAGAAAAAGTTATTTTGATTTCATACAAAAAACTGATTATGACTGAGAATGATTAATCATATTTCACAGCTAGTACTATACAGCATGTCCTGTATTGTTTCTTTCAATTGTTATCTTATAAAGTAATGGAAGAAAGTTACTTTGTGAAAGGAATCAAGAGAAGATAACACCAAAATCTACAATGAGGGGAAAATGGGAAGTAAAGACGAAGAAAAACACCTACTTTAAATTCCAATTGTAGATGAAAATCCTAAAGGAAGAGCACCCCCCTTTAGTTTGGAAATACTCTATTGAAAGTAACTAATTTAAGACAGAAAATATTTTAATTACAAAGCAAAACATATTGTGCCAAATCCCACAATTTCCTATACATCATGAACATACATACATATTCATGGAGAAAAATATAATCTACTTACTTGTATCTGAATTGATTCCTCAGGAGTCAGAAGCATGGGCTTTCCATCTACTGGTGACTGAAGCAAGAGAGTAAATAATGGCATTATACTTCATATTGATAACAATATTTACTCTTTGCTTAATATAATCACTTCTTTTATCTAAAAAGTCAAATGCAATATCATTATATCATGCATCAGACAATGAAAGCATGCGATCATGGCCTTCGATAAAAAAATTATCATAATGGAAAAAATCAACAGAACGTGGAGAGAAATTAAATGGATCCATAACCGCATTCAAGAATGTCATTAATATCAATATCAATGTGTTAAAAACTACAGAGGTAATGAACATCATATATTCAAAGTATCTTCTTCTCCCCCAAATTTTAAGTTCTTTTTAATAATTTCAGGCTATACAAGTGGAAATCAATGTCGGCTATTGATCCAATTAAGCCCAACTTTAAGCTTTGCCGAGAAATTAGCATTTTGTTAACTGTTTCCGTAAGTAAAAAATAGTCTGATTCTCCGGTTTTGATAACCAGCGTTCACTACTACTAGGTGGTTGAACTGCTAAGAACTAAGGTTTGTACTAACTGGTTTGCAGTCTGGTCAGCATTTGGATGGTATGGAAAAACTAGTTTTTACTTTTTAGAACAATGATCAAGAGTGGAACAGAACACACCATTCAAGTCTAGTCTATATCGGAAAGTGAAAAATATACCTGAAACGTCACACCTTTTTCTGTGATATCAGCAAGATGCAACAGTGAAACCTAAGAATCAATGGAAATATAAAATATTTTATTTAACAAGTATAACCAAAATTATTATCAATCGAAAAATGTATAATATAGGCTTACATGCATGCATATTTAGCTACACTATCATTTTCATTGCCAAGCCTATACTTACAGTTCAGTTCTTACAATCTGGTTTACTTTAATACTTCTATTAAAGAGCTCAATATGATTGTTTCTTTAATATGGTTAAACAATATAGAACATATCTCTTATTACTTTAATACTTCTATTAAAGCATTATAGTAATTTTTTTGAAAAAAAAAAAGAAACAATATCTCTTATTCAAAGCTATAAGATACAAAGAACAAAAACTGGAGAAGAAGAAATATAATTTATGGTGCGTAACACATGCATATATTTAGCCTGTAAGAAATAAACTATCTTAAACAGTTAAACCCAGTGCTTTCCTCATTTTTGTGCAATAGTAACAATGAAAATAATTAAATTAATCTTTTCTCAATTCGTTTTTGGAATTGGCAGAGTGGCATGGCATGAGCAATTGCCATCAGGTCAAATTAGTACGCCAAATTGTTCACAGGACTAAAGATAAAAGCATAATTGCTAGAAACCACATCAGTATATGCAATGTCAATCAAAACAAGAGTTAAGTATCCATAAATTGATAAGCAACCATTTGAAATCCGCCAGAGTCGGTAAGCAGAGCCCGTTTCCAATTCATAAATTTGTGAAGACCACCGACTTCATCAAGAAGCTCCGAAGTAGGTCGAAGTTCCAAGTGATAAGTATTTCCAAGTATTATTTGGCAACCAATTTCCTCCAGCTGGCTATTTGTCAATCCTTTAATTGTTCCTGATCATTTATTAAAACCCCATCTGTAAGACAAAATTGAAGAATCTCAAGTGCCAAAAACAAGTAAGCAATCCACCAAAAACCAACCTGACTGAGAAAATCATGTGAGATTGTGAGCCAGTGAAAATATCAAGTGAGCACATGTTTGGAAAATTTTGTAGCATTGTGTATTTAATGAGAATGAGAATCCTGTAAGTTAGAAGCTCTAGATTGTTGCTTTTCCAATTCTACGCGATTATTGACTCGGTAACGCATGAACAAACACATGCTTATTAACATTGAATATTGAGTATTCTAAGGACAAGCAAATAGCCAATGTCCACGCTACCTACGAAAATTATTCACTTCAAAAAATGATATTCCTTCCGTTATTTGCACCAATTGAATGGGAGAAATGTACTGTCAGGATTTCGGGCGGACCAATCATGGTATCATTGATAGGCCCCGCGAACATATGAAAGGCGGCCAAATACGTAAAAGCCCATTAAGGAGTTTCGGAAGGTGTGAGGACGCATCTAGCTTACTACGTTAGAGTGTGGCAGACGGTGCTATGACCGAGTCTTCAGGGATTTCCGATTAAGCTCACCTGCTTCTTATCAAGCTGTTACCTTTCTGTTATGTGTAACCGCATCCATTCAATGTATTAGACATTTAGGGTGGTCGACCTACCTATTATATAAAGGAGGCCGCCCATGCTCATTGTAACTCAACTCTAAGGTTTTGTTTTTTATCCAACCCACTTAGTCTTAGGGTTCTTCCGAGAACAAGAAGCATCCCTCCCCAAACAAAATAAGGGGAAACTTGATGCCAAAGGTTTCAAAAAGAAATTACGAACAATTAGGGCACCACACACACACACTTAACAAGTGAACTATATCCCTTACACTAGTATGCAAAGTTGAGAAGAACAAAAAGTATTAGGAATTGCAGCTACCAGATCATGTAGAATGAAGTTTAAGCTCTAACCTTGTGTGCCCACAGGCATGAACAAAGGCGTTTGGCATACAAAATGAGGGAGTGTCAATCTAGCGGCACGAGCACGGTTGAACTTGCCAAGTATCTGAGAAAGACAATAGAGCATAGAATTCAAAAGAATATCTTAATCAAAACCGTCTAAAGATCATGCATTGGCTAGACTATAAAGAAAAAGGTGTTGCATTGCATACACACAGTGTTTTTCAATTTGATTCAACAATCAATGCAGAGAATAAAAAGTTCTAAGCAATTAGTAATAGCAAAAAAGACAATGTAGCAGCAGAACCTGACCTCAAAAGTAAGCGCCATCAGGTTAGTTTCGGAAGCAGGGGAGAGCAAACTAGTAATGGTGGATCCTGGCAAGGGAAGCACGATCAGCACATGCAACAAGAGATGAAGGCAAAGAAAAAGAACAAGAGGAAAGTGTTTGAATGTAACAAAGTGATAGAGAGGAATGAAGGAGTAAAGTGCCCTAGGTTAATGGGTTGTGGTGGTGGGTGTGGTGTGTACATACCTTGGTGGTGGCGGCGCATGTGTGTCGTCCACGGCTTCATGGTATTTTTAGTGTTTGCTTTTGTTTTTGTTTTTGGAGACAAACCCAAACACAAGTCAATGCTTATTCCGGAACAACCAAACATGGCAACGGACCCTGATGACCAGCAAATTTTTCCTTTTTTCTTTTTCTATTCCACTTTCGGTTCGGTCTTCTATCCTGTACTACTGTACCCTACTCTGTGTTTTTCTAATGCGTTATCTACTTCTTTGGGCAAGTCAAATGTTATTTGCATTTAACGTTTTTAATACGAATAAAGAGTATTAAAAATAAACCAAAAATATTTATATTTGATTAAACTTTAAAACAATAAATAAATTGGGTAAATAATTCAAAAAAAAGTTTTAAAATAAATTGAACACAAATATTGTGTTTTGTTCAATTATGGTCAGCCTAAACGACCAAATATCATCCCCGGCTAAAAAGGTTTGCTAAATGAGTCTCAAATGACAGACTTGATGAACAACCCGTCTTGGCTAAGGCCGACCGACTTTATGAAAATCTCATAAAATAATGAACAAACAAGGCAGCCTAGAGTCAATTTTGTGCTCGAAAGACCCTTCACAAGAGTTTCATATAAGCTTGCAGAGATAAGACGACGAACTCTAAGCCTATGTAACCATTTGTTTACTTAACGCACTAGTCATTTTGCTAAATTTTAAGTTTTTCTAATACTATGATATTCTTTTATGACTCTTTCACTTACTTGAGTGTCAGGTTGTTTTCTACAAGTACACTCCTATTAAGACCACACAGCTCTTGCACATCTTATTGGAAAGATGTAATGGATGCCCTTGCAAGTGCTATTAATGTTAGTTATTTCTAGGAGCATGATGTTATACTTCAGATCCTATATTTACATGGGGGTGGAGAGTCTATTTATATACTATTCCGAGAGACAGCAACTATGTGGCGGATGCTTTGGCGTGCCAATCTTGTTTTCCGGTTGTTTCTAAGATGATCTTGAATGTTAATTAATAAAGCAAACGAAGAGAGATTGAAAATGTCATTATATTTCAAGAGGAATTAGTGAAAACGATCGTTGGCGTTCACTTCGAGATGATAAAAAAATGGAACAAAACTCTTATGAATTGTGATGAAAATTCCTTTATATTGCACTCAATTGATGTTCAAAATCCAAAAACACTTAACCGCCAGTTGATCCAATACAGTAGTACTGCATAACGTAGGGGTGGAGTTCCTTATGGTATTTGGAGGTTACCTCTGCCTATATTGTGTCATTCTCGTGCCAAGACGCCTTAAACTTGTTTTTAGTTCGTTAATATTTCATATGTAACGAAAAAAAAATCACGCTCATTGGTATGACAATTGACAACCCCTTATTTTAAACTCATCAAATGAATTTTATCAGATTTTCATGAGCTTGCTAAAAGAAATGAAGTGCAAGTGGATTAGTAAATCCCATGTAGATGTGTTAAAACTTAAGAAAGTGTCTAGCCGCTATATTTTGGCTTAAATAAGTTTTTGGTCCCTAACCTTTACCAAATGCTTGGTTTTCGTCCCTCGCCGGAGTAAAGGTGGGTTTTAGTCCCTAACCTGTCAAAAGGTTTGGTTTTAGTCCCTCCGGAGCTCTAGGTCAACGCCGGAGCTCCGGTGGCCCATGTGGCCTTGCCACGTGGGATTAATGAGGCCAGGTGGATTTTTTTTTTCATTTTTCATATAAATTATAAAATAGATATTAACTATATCTTAAATTATAAAACAGATATTAACTAATCATCCAAGGGTTTTTTTATTCGTTATCTTAATATTCTAAAGCTTCATCATCGTTCAGTATGAAACCACCAACATCTTCTTCTCCCCATGAAACTGAAACCACCAACCAAATTTTCTGAAGCTTCGTTTTCACTTAATCATTTCAATACCCTTGGATGATTAATCCCTCTACAATTAAGCCACCACCCATAAACCAACCCTCATCCCAACAAACCCAAAAATCCCCACCCAAATCCTTTGAAGTAACTCACCACAACATAAGAAAAAGAGAAGATAATAGAGTGGAAAACTGCAGATCGAAGGAGAAAGAGGTGATTGCGATGGTGGCGAACTGTAGCAACCAAGCCCCAGATTTGTTCCTTCGCCGCACAATTTTGAGGGAGATGAAATCCATGGTGAGACCACATGGTGGTGATGGTGCGACGATGTGGTAGGGCTACTTAGGCTCGCAGATCTGCTGAGGTGATGAGAAAAGGAGACAAATCGAGGCATGGGGTTTGGGGAAGAGACAAATCACAGATCTACCTTTCTTACCCATTTCTCCCTAATCTGGTTTTTGGGGGTGACAGATTTACACCAAGGTTATGCTTGCTTAGATTCTGGGTTTGATTCAGTGTTTCTTCTTCATTTCTTCTTCAATCTGGGTAGACATTCCTTGTTCGAATTTCTGGGTAGGCAAACACAACAGAAATTTGGAGATTTTCTGGGTAAATTCGAACAAGCTTCTTGTTGCTTGTTCAGTTCAATGTTTCTTCTTCAATCTGTGTTCAATTCAGATGTTAATAATTAGGTGAGTGGATTTGTGTAAGTATGTGAAAGGAAAGATGAAGAAAAGAAGGAAGAGATGGATGAAGAAGAAAATCTGGGGTTTTGATGAAAGATTTGGAGATGAAGAGATTTATAATTAATAATTAGGTGAGGGATTAAATTAGTAAATTAGGTTTTAATTACATAGGTTAATTTTTTTTTTATAATTTATATGAAAAATGAAAAAAAAATCCACCTGGCCTCATAAATCCCACGTGGCAATGCCACATGGGCCATCGGAGCTCCGGCGTTGACCCAGAGCTCCGGAGGGACTAAAACCAAACCTTTTGACAAAGGTTAGGGACTAAAACCCACCTTTGCTCCGGCGAGGGACGAAAACCAAGCATTTAGTAATGGTTAGGGACCAAAAACTTATTTAAGCCCTATATTTTCCTCAAAAGATGAATGCTAGTAAGTTATATTTTACAAATTTTTTAACACTCTCTATTTGATTGGTTGAAATCTATGTAGGATCAACTAAATTATACGGGTCACACTTCTAATTTGGTGAGACCTACATAAATTTTAATCAATAAAAAAGGTATATGAAAGAAAGTAACAAAAAGAGTGTTGCCTCTTCCTCAGAAACATGAATGAGAAAAAGATTTCACATATCAACTGCTCATTGAAAGTACTTTTCGATGGAACACAATTGATTTTTTTTGGGTGCAAAAGTAAAGAAACACAAAAAGGCTACAAACTAAAGGTTGGAACACACACAACATCTCTCAACAAAATGTTTTGTAAGCCTCTATGACAAGAGGAGTGAATCAAGATGTCAACTGTAGAAGAAGCCCCCAACTTTGCAAGAAAACCTGCTGCCGTATTATCTTCACGGGGCAAATGCTTCAAAGAAATCTCTCATTGCATCCACAAAAATATTTTGATAGCAACAAAATGATGTTAGGGAGGAACCGTGACCAGGACAAGTTGAATCGCCAACAAGGAGTCCAAAGAAACCGCCACACGTCGAAATCCTTACTGCCAACGAAGGTGCAAGCCATGGGAAATGACAACTAATTTGGCCATCAAAATCCCTAAAAACCCACAGGAACTTGAAAAGCCTAGGATCCAACCACCCCCACAATCCTTGGCTGAGCAAACCCCAAACCTAGCTTGACTAGGATTACCTAGGGAGCTTCCGTCCACATTCAACACAACTCAACCCAACAACGGTCTCGACTAAGTGATCAACTTGGGTAAATAGATCCGAGAAGGCTGGGATAAAGAGACTCTACTCACCTTATGCAAGCACCAATAAGATGACCTTACCCTTGAAACACCACCTCACACCAGTTCTTCCCAGTCTCACATACTATCAACGCAAAATGATTTCGAGCTTAGGAATTGTAACGCCTCGACTTTCAGGGGTCACCATAGTAACCTGCTAAAATAAATATGCAATGTTTTCCAAAAGGATTCATAAACACGAGTATAATTTTTTCTCGTCAAAGTATTTCCAAAACATGTCATGTCTACTCCCAACTGTAAATCAAATTACATCTAGCCTTGAACAAGGCAAGTACCCGAAGGTAAGAACGAAAGAACACAACCTACAAAACCTAACAAATAGAATCAGATTTAACAAAGAATCTATTATGCAATGACACCATAAATCTGACATACTCCCTACGATCTCCATATCGGGGAACCGCATGAAAGCAATGCACCGGAACCTACTCGAAACCTCAATTATAAAGTCCAAAAATCATTGTGCAAGCTTAAACCAATAACGGTGAGCTCTCTAACCCAAGACCCTAGCCTTAAACCCGATTATACTCTTCGGGTCTTCCACTGTTCTTCAAGTTCTCATTTCCGACTCGTATAGAGGATTCTCCATCGCCTAATAACGTTAAACGCCCAAACAACAAGTAGCAAACAAAACGGTTTAACTCCATACAATTATCTCACATGAAAGAGAAAAACATGTTATCCGAAACTAATACATGTCATGGTAAATAAGCTACCAATTTAATTCAGGATAGATGACAACATATATCCAACAATATGAATCAAACCAAATATCAATCAATTTCAAATATAAGTATCATGCAGTGCGAATCTAAATTTTTCCGTCAAATCTAAATTTCTCTTAAATAGTGTTCTAGGAGTGGATATAGCATTTTTCGGACACTCTCGACCTTAGTCGGGTGCGAATATGACTCGTGCTATCACTTAAGCAGACTACAATATCATCCATAGTCATAAACTGAACTTAATTATCATGTAAATAGTTTTCATGACTCACAATAGGATTCGAGTCAGAAAAATAACATAAAAATGATAGAATATAAATAATCAATTAATTAATATAACGAAAATAAATAAATACGCTAGTTATTTATTTCAGGGTCTTACAAGAATATCCATGGCTAGCACTCAGGTATATGTGGTAGTGCATATCTAAATTTAAATACAATATAAAAGATAACTTATAAGAAGGAAACTTTTGACACATGTCACACATTGACATACCTTTCACCTATTTTATCAACAATTAAATAATTCAAAAAGAAAAACTTATTTCTACTTATGAAAACTTCAAAGTGGCACTTTTGATAATTGGAATTAAGTTGAGGGTAGCAAGGTAATAAGCCATCCTATTTATTTATATTTTGAATTATTTTAATCAGTTTAATGTCTCCTATTAATGACTACCTAAAATTTGTTTCTATCTACCCATTTATTAACCAATCAAATTTTTTCTGAAAGACAATTTAAACCATTATTTTGACTAAAAAAAGACCACCTCAATGATGCCCAATCAAATTTAAACGTGATTAAGTCTCATTTGAATGTTTCAAAAAAAAAGTCTCAATTGAATTCTATTTACGTTTTCTATACTCAATTTAATGTACCAGATTGAAATGAAATTAAACTAGCTTCTATGTATTCTCATTTCAATTTTCCATAATACTCAATAAACACTCACATATTCTTATCTTCTCAGTCCCAATAAATTTTGACTACTGCGAAGCTTTCAAATTCCCCAATCAGTTATATGCTATAATCAATTCCCCAATCAGTTAGTTTTAAATTGTTGTTACTATTTTAGTCATCCAATGTTGAATCAAAACGGAGCTTCTAATGTTGAATCAAAACCACGTGCAAATTGCTATTGGAAGGAATTGACGGTAACCATTCAAATTCCACTAACCCTCTCCCACTCTAATAGTTGAAGCGGTAGTATATTTATGGTTTAGTGTTCCATTTGCATTCTCGATGAAATTAGAAGCCTTTCTTCCTACGGTCTCCATTCCTACTATTTCTTCTTTCTGATTTCAAATTTAGAATTGCTTCTACATCTTTTCTTTGATCTGATTCACGTTTGGGGTGGCTATAGCTGTAGTACAATCAAGCTTTGAGCTTTCAAGGACCATATCCATGTCTCTCCTTCTTCTATACGAATATGTTGCGAAATTCTCTAAGCTCCCCAGTGAATGTTGCTGCGTTTATTTTCTGTTTTCCTGCCTACTTTCTCATATCATCTTCTTTTCTTTTATTTTCTATATGAAATGAAAATCATCTCTTTATATTTCATATTTTCTCTCTACCTTCATTTTTTGTTTTTCATGATCTTTTATTCGAACCACTTGAACAAAGTTTTGATCCTTGGTTTTCATTTTTTTTTTTTGGTGTTCTCATATTCCGAATCCATTGTTGGCGAAGAAAGAAGGAACGGCACATATGAACCCCCAAATGCAATATTGGATCCCTCTATCGGTAGGCTTCTACAACCTGAATTTGATTCAGTGCTCTTGATCAATCTGAGAACGGAGTATATGTGCAGGAAGAAGAGTGTTGGTAATTTTTTTCCATAGAGATCTATTCTAGCTGCTTAAATAATGAGTATTTATACTTGCTAATGTTTTACTCCTAATTTACTCTTTTAATTCAGACTACTCGCTCTTTTATATTTTCCATTGTGTTATTTGTATATATGAATATTTTGTTCACATCTGAATTGATGTTAAAAGAGAAGCAGAGCTGAGAGAGATAAAGAACAAAAGAGATAAAAATTAGTATGAGATTTGTGATGTGATAGGAAATAAGGAAAAATTATAAAATTAAATAAAATGATAATGAAGTGGAAGAGATTTGGAGTGTGAATGAATCAATGTTACTCGCTATATAGTAAGTTATCCCTTCATTCATTGAAGGTATCTGCAATAAAAAAGTTAAAATGAATGAAGGGATAACTTACTACTTCATTCATTTTAACTTTTTTATTGCAGATACCTTCAATGTATTATTGAAGATCTTATAGCGAGTACGCATAGAGAGGTTGTACATACTATCCCACTGATGACTATGTGGTTTCAAAGCACACAGCATGCTAAAAGGTTCTTTCTTTTCTTTTTTAATGACAGAATGCATAAGCTCATTTTATCTCACTTTTTTGGTATTATTTGAGTAAGTTAGCCTAATATAAGGAGTGAATATATAATAGTATGATTTATGTTTTATGGTTTATCCCTTATTATCTTAGTTTTGTATTGATTACATAAACCTATTTGTATTTTATGTATTGAAATTAGTACGTCGTTAATGGGTCTTTTTGACAAAAGAATTAGATTTCTTTACTAAACAAAGTTCACCATAAAAAAAACTAGAGTAATAGGAATTTGAATCCTATTTTGAATTAAAATAATAGTGATCATAGGAGGAAAGTTCATTAAAATATTTCCCACGAGGAAGAATATTTACATTAAAATATTTCCCAATTAAATCTGTTATTCGTAAATTAAGGATGTTTATTGCTCTCCATATATTAAGCTTGCTGCTATTAATCTGGAATAATATCTTCTCCTTAATTTTAGCTTGCTTCTTTTTCCAATTTCTTTTTTATTATCAATGTAGATTGTCTGCTGATCTCCCTGTACACAACAAAGCCCATGAAGTTAATCCTGCAAATGCTGCTAAGGACAACCCAAATGATCAAAATAAGAGTGATGAAGAATAGTGAAAATGATCTCACAAATAATTTAGAAGTAGTCTTCAAATTAAGAATAAACCTATGTTTAATAAAAGCCTTTTGTATTTCTTTTTAATTGAGTGATGAGTTTTTTAGATGATAAAAGAGTAATGTTTCATCCACACCTCTCTTTTGATGTGGAGAGGTGGAATGGTGAGAGAGATAGGAAGAAAAGAAAAAGTAAGAGAGAGAAAATATGAGATGTGATAGATGATAAGATGAGAGAGATAGAAATAAAAAGAGTGGAAATGAAGTGTTTAAAAAATGAGGTGTGTATATATCATTACTCTTTTTTTTTTATTTGAGTGAATAATAATGAAAGTCCTTTTTATCCCATATGGCACGTTTACTATTTGCCAGAAGTTGTGTTCTTATTTGTATTGTACTTGAAAGTGGCTCACTAGATAATTGTAATTTTAGTTAACGGTAAGCAAGTAATAGCTCACCTAATTTATTTTAGTTTTTAATTATTTTATGCACAGAAAAAACTACTATTAATGACTAATTCAAATTGGATTCCCGCTAATATTTTGTTGGTCAATCATATTTTTTCAGCTGGTAATTTTCAACCATGTATTTATCTATAATTAAAAGTAAAACCACCTCATCAATAGCCAATCATATTTATGTATTGTGAGTGCTCTTTTAACATAATATAGACTATACTTATTTTTAAGGACTCATTGAAGTTATTGATGGGTGGTTAAAATTTTTAATTGAGCAGTCGAATTTATGAATTTGAAATGTTGAAAGATTAAATTGTTTATTTTTAAGGATGTTCCTGTTTTGACAAGCAATAACTTTTAATTATTATTATTGCTGTCAATAATTTATAAGGAAATATCTTCTTTTGCTAATTTAGATGGTGGAGTTATAATTAAATATGTTTAGAAGTAAAAATATATAAAACTATGATAAATATGTTGTACTATTTTCCATGGTATCTATCAGTCATTTTCGATAAAATTTTCTACATAAGTTTATGCTGTTTTTAGACTTTTTAAATAATTTAAGAGAATATATATAGAAGCAATATAATTTAATTGTGAAAATTGGGAACTCATAGGAGAGAACATTTTCAGTTATATTTATTTTTTGTTTAATTCTTTTTTACAAAGCAAAAAGTATATTAGCTAAATGCTTGAGAGTCTTCAATCCAACTACGGTGAGTAATTGCCTATAAAAAAAAACTACGGGGAGTAATATTTTGCATGAAAATGCTTTCAAGTTTTTTTTTTTTTGAAAAGAAAAATGCTTTCAAGTTGAAACTAAGAAAATGTTTTGTTATACTTTTAGTACTTTTCTTATACTTTTTAAATAATTTAAGAGTAGATATACATTAGCATTATAATTTGATTTTGAATATATATATATATATATATATATGAAATTTTGACGACAATTGGAATAAATGAACATATATAGCTTATATTTTTTTATGTTTAAGTTTTTCGATGAAAAAGTAAAATAAATTATTGAGTCGCTAAATTCAAGTTTTCTAAGCATCCAATCAGCATAGCAATCTCACAATACAAATTAATTCAAGTTACAAATGATCAAGTTGTTGGAATAACAAATCATTTATACATGAGAGAGAGGGGGGGGAGAGGGAGGGATGGATGAGGGATGAGGGAGGGAGACAGATAGCAATAGAGAGAGAGAAAGAGAGATTAATAGCAGAGATATAAGTTTATAAACATTGAAATTGGTACACCTAAAAGTTCAAGTTGTTGGAATAACAAGTCCTTTATACATTAGCACAATAGAGAGAGAGAGAGGGAGGGAGGGAGAGAGAGAGAGAGAACAATTTAATTTGTCACACGAGGTTAGAAAATATGTAGTCAAAATTTGTTGGGGTATATAAAAAGGCTGATACGAAGAGGAATATTTAGTATGAAAATACATTCAAGTTGAAACTAATAGAAAATATTTTAATATAATTTTTAAACTTTTTCTAGACTTTTTAAATATTTTTAGGTGTAGATATACAGAACCATCACAATTTGGTTCTACGAGATCATAAAAACATGAGATTTTACTTTGAATTGGTTTGGAACCTGTAAGACCCAGGATTTTAGAATTAAATAAATAATTAATTTCCAACTCACGCATATGATTTTGTGTCAGCGTGAGAGGAACTTGACTCGTGTTTAATGTTTGGATTAGCGTTATGAAGACGAAAGTTCGCAGTATGTTTAAGGATGACACTTTAGTCATTTTGATTGATAGCACGAGCCATATTCGCACCCGACTAAGGTTGAGAGTGTCCGAAAAAGGCTATATCCGCTCCTAGAGCATTGTTTAAGAGAATTTTAGAATTAAAGAGAGAATAAGAACCTCTGAGTATTTTTCCCATGACTAGCTTTCCGATACGAAACCCTGGACTGTACGCTTGTTAGGTTTCGCTTCCCGGAAGTCCGCCGAAGCCAGACTTTAACGTCTCGGGAACTTTAACTAAGACCTTGAATGAAGGGTTTTTCTATTCGGAACTTCTAACGAAGTTTCCATCCATGTGGCCTCATTTCTTTCGACGTTTGTGATCTTTTTCCTGAAGGAAGTTTCCTCATCCGACGTCGACTGCAAAAAGTAGTTTTTCGGCATAAATCGACTCACACCGTCTTTGAGACGTTTTCCTCAATTAAATGAACCTTGATTTGAGTTTCTACATTTTGTCGCCGAATACTCAATTTTTACCAGCAGACGAAAGTACCAAAACGACCAGAACCGCAAAATATCAATTTTTCGGATTTTCCCCTCTACTATAAAAAGGGAAAAATGAGAAAATATCTCATTTTTCTCCCAAAGTGGCCGAGAGTTAGAGAGAGAAAGAGAGGGGTGCAGAGCTTTTTCCGATTCTTGCCCGATCGTCATGATTTCAGAAGCTACGCGTAGGCACAGAGGTAAGGATGCTTAATCTTACTTCTATTTCTGCTTTATGTCGGCTTATTCTAGCTATTTCTGTGCTCAAAGTTTAGAGCTTTTTGTAAAAATGTCTGATTACCTCGATTTTTCTTTCCAACTATCTTCTACTGCAACCCAACATGCTATAATCACTGTTGGATCGTTCGGATTTTCACCGAGTCGCCGTAGATCTGAAAAACTGACTAAAAACCCATTTTATGCTGAGGTTCCGCTTTTTGAGTCAAAAACTCTCGACTGAGCTTACCGTCAGTAGGATTAGTCGTCATAATCGTCGTTGGTATCTGGACTGATATGGGCGGACCGAATCACTTTACTTTGGGCTTATCATTATCGTGTAACAAATGGGCCGGGCAACCCATGGTCCAGCCGGGCCAAAACCCAAGCTATAAATAAAAGAGGACCGCCCAAGCGGTGGGGATCCTATCATTTCACGCATTTTACTCACTTTGTTTACTCTCGCTTGCTCTCGATATTGGTTAGCCTTAGTCTGCGGTTCCATACCGGAACATTGGCGCCCACCGTGGGGCCTTGGATACTTTCCTAGGCTTCGTTTCTCATCGCGATGGTGACTCGTTCCGGGGCGAACGGAGAGAGGAATCATGTTCAACAAAATGATGTTCCTCCCGATGTTCTTCAGCGGATCATGGACGATCTCAATGAACTTCGTCAACATAATCAGCAGTTGCAAAATCAACTTACTGATCTTAATCAGACTCAGGGTTTACGAGAGGGCGATCGAAGAATGGATGAGACGGTGGTGGACTTTCAACCTTTCACAGAGGAAATAGCGAACACTGCCGTCCCAGACAATTTGAAGACGTTGAAGCTTGATTCTTACTATGGCGATTCAGATCCAAAGGACCATTTAGTGTATTTCAACACGAAAATGGTCATTGTAGGCGCATCAGATGCGTTGAAGTGCAAAATGTTACCGTCAACTTTTAAGAAATCGGCGATGATTTGATTTACAACTCTACCGTCAAGGTCAATCGTCAATTTCACAGAATTATCTACAAAATTCTTGTCTCAGTTTTCTACCAGTCGTGCACAAAAAGTGACTCCGGCGACATTATTCAACATTCGGCAGGGAGTAAATGAGACTTTGCAATCTTATATGGGGCGTTTCAATCAACTATCTGTTCATTTGGAGGATAAGATGCCAGAAATTTGCATTGCAGCCTTTGAATTGGGTTTGAGGCCGGGCGGTCTAAACAGTAATTTAAGCAGGAAACCGGTGGAAACAATGGTGCACCTACGCGAAAGGGTTCAAGGATACATTAGGGAGGAGCAAAGTGATCAGATCAAGAATAACCGCCCGAATGCGGTGGTAACTGGGCAGAAACAGCAGTTCGAGGCGAGAAAAGGAGCGGTTACAGATCAATATTCGAAGGGATGGACCGAACGTGGCAACGCAGGGTATAATAATCGTAACCGTTATGACGGCCGATTTGATAACCGTTCTAATTTCAAAAATCGTGCTCAACCGTATGGAGTGCGTGGGCCAGGACATTCGATGACGTGGACTCGGAACCAAAATGACCGTGCAGTACCTTTGGCGGTTAATTTGACTGAAGCTTTGCACACGTGTTTGGAGGCGAATGTTATTCGTTTTCCACGGCAGCCAAAACCGTCAACGGGTTACGTGGACAAGAAGAAGTGGTGCGAGTATCATAGGATTTCAGGGCATAATACTGATGACTGTTTTACTTTGAAGAAGGAGATTGATAAATTGATAAAGGCTGGGTATATGAAGCAGCTTGAGGGGCGAAGCAATTCAGATGAAGCAGGAACTTCAACAAGACGAACCGAAGATGGAAAAGAGATTGAGGGTGGTGGTCAAGATAGGCAATCGGATGGAAAAGCAAAGGGGCGAATTCATTCTATTTTTGGTGGATTTCGTGGCGGAGGAATGACTAATTCAGCTCGTAAGAGGTACGTTAACTCCATTAATGCTGTTTACTCTAACGATTGGGGAAGTTGGGCAACCAATCAACCCGATATAACGTTTACTGTGCGAGATTTTGAGGGAGTACAGCCTCACGAAGACGATCCAATTGTTGTAATGCTGAGGATTGCTGATTATAAAATTGAGAGGGTACTTCTGGATCAAGGAAGCTCGGCGGATTTGATTTATGGTGACGCTTTTGAAAAGTTGGGGCTAAATGAATCTGATTTGTTGCCTTATGATGGTTCTTTAGTGGGTTTTTCTGGAGAAAAAGTATTTGTTCGAGGATATGTGGAATTGAAAACTGTCTTTGGAGAAGGGAAGAATGCGGAGGCATTTGCTATTAAGTTTTTGGTAGTAAAATGTACTTCACCGTACAATGTACTCATTGGGAGGCCATCACTAAACAGATTGGGGGCGATCATTTCTACAAGACATTTAACGGCGAAGTATCCATTGAGCAAAGGAGGAGTTGGAATTTTAAAGGCTGATCAAATGGTTGCTCGAAAGTGTTATTCAGAAAGTTTTAAGCAGTATGGGCACATGGGTAAGAAAGCAGTGAAAGAGGGGCATCGAGTCTATGAGGTGGATTTAGAACAGTCAGAAATTATTTTGGATCCTCGAGAAGGATTCAGTGAGTACAAGATGAAATCAGAAGAGGAAACTAAGGCGATCCAAATTGGTGAGCGAAACTTGAAAGTTGGTGTCAATTTAACTACAAGTCAGGAAAACAGGTTGGTAAAATTATTATCTAATAATATGGATTTGTTTGCATGGAGTGCAAGAGATTTACCAGGAATCGATCCGGAATTTATATGTCACAAATTGGCTTTAAATCCCGGGGTGAAACCTATTGTTCAGTTTAAAAGAAAGATGGGCGAAGAAAAGGCAGAGGCTGTAAAGGTGGAAACAAATAAGTTACTGGAAGCTGGATTCATTAGGGAAGTAAAGTATCCAACTTGGTTGGCGAATGTTGTTATGGTGAAGAAGGCTAATGGCAAGTGGCGAATGTGCACAGATTATACAGATTTGAACAAGCACTGTCCTAAGGATTCTTATCCTTTACCGAATATTGATAAGCTTGTGGATAGGGCATCTGGATTCGGAATGCTTAGCCTCATGGATGCATACTCAGGATATCATCAAATAAGAATGTATCAGCCTGACGAGGAGAAAACAGCTTTCATGACAAATCAGGCGAACTATTGCTATCAGACTATGCCGTTTGGGCTGAAGAATGCGGGAGCAACATACCAAAGGTTGATGGATAAGGTGTTTGACAAGCAGGTGGGGCAGAACATGGAGATTTATGTAGACGACATGGTGGTCAAGTCAGAGGAAATGGTGGCGCATTGTTCTGATCTCGAAGAAGCTTTTGGCGAACTAAGAAAGCATAACATGAGACTTAATCCGGAAAAGTGTTCGTTTGGAATTCAAAGCGGAAAGTTTTTGGGTTTCATGATCACGAGGAGAGGAATTGAGGCGAACCCTGATAAGTGTAAGGCGATACTCGATATGCAGAGTCCAACCTCATTTAAAGATGTGCAGAAGTTAACAGGAAGAATAACAGCTTTATCCAGGTTTCTTCCGTGTTCTGGGGAAAAATCAGCACCATTTTTTCAATGCTTAAGGAAGAACAAAACTTTTCAGTGGACTGAAGAATGTGAGAGGGCGTTCCAAAGTTTGAAGGATCATTTATCCAAGCCACCAATTTTAGCCAAACCAGTTCCAAGTATTTCATTATCAATGTTTATTTCCATCTCTGATAATGCAGTTAGTTCAGTTTTGTTGCAAGAAAATAAGGATGATATGAGGATCATATATTTTGTGAGTCATGCTCTTCAAGGAGCTGAAATTAGATACCAAAAAATTGAAAAGGCTGCATTAGCTCTAATCATATCCGCCAGGAAATTAAGACCTTATTTCCAAGGCTTTCCAATTGTGGTAAAAACAGATTTGCCACTTCGCCAAGTTTTGCAAAAGCCTGATCTGGCTGGACGAATGGTTTCCTGGGCTGTTGAATTGTCAGAATTTGAAATCACTTTTGACAGGAAAGGTCTGGTTAAAGCACAGGTATTGGTGGATTTTGTTAATGAAATGTCTTCCAGTGAGAAAAATATGGAAGTTGGCGAATGGAGTTTGTCTGTAGATGGTTCGTCTAATGTCAAGGGAAGTGGAGCTGGAATAATCTTAGAAGGGCCAGGTGGCGTGACAGTTGAGCAGTCACTCAAGTTTGACTTTAAAGCAAGCAATAATCAGGCAGAGTATGAAGCTATAATTGCAGGTTTGAAGTTGGCGATCGAGATGGGGGTCAAGAGCATAATGATTAAAACAGATTCTCAGATAGTTTCCAGGCAAATTCAGGGTGAATATCAGGCGAGGGACGCATAGCTGGCTAAGTATTTATTGAAAGCTCAGGGATTGATAAAGCAGATAGGCACAGTGCAGGTCAATTATGTTCCGCGAGAGGAGAATACAAGGGGGGATATTCTATCAAAGTTAGCAAGCACCAAGAAGCTGGGAAACAATAAGTCAGTTATCCAGGAAGTTTTAAGTAGCCCAAGTATCGAAGAAGATGAGATAATGATGGTGTTAACTTTAGCGAATTCAGATTGGATGGGGCGTATCAAACAGTGTTTGGAGGCAGAAGGCTCTAATGTGTTGACATTCTCTAAGGATCAAATTCGCGAGGCAAGTCGTTACACATTGTTGGGCGATCAATTGTACAGAAGAGGGATTGGAGTTCCTTTATTGAGATGTGTCTCTAAGGATGAGGCGGAAAGAATCATGTTTGAAGTTCACGAAGGTGTGTGTGCAAGTCATGTAGGGGGAAGATCTTTGGCGGCGAAAGTGCTCAGGGCAGGGTTCTATTGGCCAACTTTACGAGGGGATTGTATGGAATATGTGAAGAAGTGTGGTAAATGTCAAATTTATGCAGATTTACATAAGGCGCCGCCTGAGACTCTTAGCTCAATGAGTTCATCGTGGCCATTTGCAATGTGGGGAGTAGATATTCTGGGACCGTTCACTCCAGCAGGTTCTCAAATCAGATTTATTTTGGTGGCAGTGGACTATTTTACTAAGTGGATTGAGGCGGAATCAATGGCGAAAATAACAGCAGAAAAAGTCAAAAAGTTTTATTGGAGAAAATTGGTTTGCAGATTTGGCGTTCCAGCAACTATTGTCTCAGACAATGGAACACAGTTTACAAGCAGGAGTGTGAAGGATTTTTGTGCAGGAATGGGAATTGAGATGCGTTTCGCCTCAGTTGAGCACCCTCAGACAAATGGACAAGTGGAGTCAGCGAATAAAGTCATTCTCAATGGAATTAGAAAGCGTCTAGGCGAAGCTAAGGGATTATGGGCTGAAGAGTTAATCACGGTCATTTGGGCGTACAATACTACTCCTCAATCAACTACTGGCGAATCACCTTTTAAGTTGACTTACGGGGTAGATGCAATGATACCAGCAGAATTACAAGATGTAACTTTCAGGGTGGCAACTTATAATGAAGAGCAGAACGACATGAATAGAGTGGTTGATCTCAATTTAGCAGAGGAAACGCAAGCAGAGGTTCGTTTGAGGCAGGCAATGGTAAAACAGAGGTCGGAAAGGCGATACAATTCTAGAGTGGTTCCGAGGCAAATGAGAGTTGGTGATTTGGTTCTGCGTAGGAAGGCAAAGGGGCCTGATGATTCGAAGTTATCACCTAATTGGGAAGGACCTTACAGGATTCTGCGAGAGCTTGGTCAAGGGGCGTATCATTTGGAGGAGTTATCGGGGCGAAGGGTCCCAAGGGCTTGGAATGCACAGCATCTCCGTTATTATTACAGTTGAAGTGCAGGGTGGTTCGTTCGGTTTGTTTTGTGTTGTACAGTTTGTTTCAGTGTATGTTTGTCCAAGACTGTGTTTCGTTGTTTCAGTTTGTGTGTGTTGAAGTCTACGTTTGTTGGTTGTATCGTTTAAAACTATGTTTGTTGTGTAAGACTAGATTTGATGCACTCTTTTCTCTACCCCAGGCGGGAGAGTTTTTAATGAGGCATCAATTATTAATGAATAACAGGTGTGCACTCTTTTCTCTACCCCAGGCGGGAGAGTTTTTAACGAGGCATAACCTTTTTAAAATGATCAAGGGCTTATTATTTTACTTATTTCTTTTACCCATAGCGGAAACTTATCAACTAAGGTCTATCAATTGGGCGACGTCAGACAATTGAGAAAAAAGTAAGTCTCTTAAAACAAGAGCATTCGGTCACGAATTCATAAGCACAGTCTTAAATTGGATTTAAGCTTGTCCAAACTAAGCACAAGTCTCCACGCGAGCATACTAATGAAATCAAATATGTTGACTTTGATTTCCATGAGTAACTATGTCAAAAATGAAAAATTTGACTAAGTTATGTACACAAAGGCCTTATGATTCCAAAGTAGTTGATTAAGTTTCAACTTTAGCATATTTCATTATGTACGGCAAAATGTGGGAATAACGTATTCAACTAAACGACGAAGGCGGATCAAATTTGGTGAAAGGTTAGTAAAAATTATTCATGTTAAGTTATACTTTGAGATTACTGATTGAAAGGTTAGTAAAGCGCGGTATTATTAATTATATTAATTTGTCTAATTGATCTAGTTGTTGTTGGATGAATTATGTTATTGAGATCGAAAGAATAACTTAATGGTTTCTATGTTAAGTTAAGATGTGATGTCTTCATAGAATAGGAATAGGAACAAAAACATATTAAGTGTTGGAAACATGTTATTAAGTGTTGAAGTAATTTAGACGGGAGGCAGAACCATTAGAATTATGCAATTTGAGAGTTGATATATAGAAAACACATCATATTAATAGTGCTTGATAAACATTACATAATTATCTTAGGATAAACCGTGGAGCTAATTGCTCAACACTTACAGAGATAAAGATAAAACATAGCAGATTTAACTAACTTAGAAAATAAAAAAAAGAAGACTAAAGGATAATTCATGTAGTACATATGCTTGAACAGGGGTGGAACTAATGATTTTCTCCTTCGCCTTCATTGTTGTTGGCGTTCCCATCTTCTTCATTTTTATCTCCTTCATATTCTTCTTCTTCTTCTTCCTCATCGCCAGTGTCAGGGTTGATCAACTTGCCATCAACAATCCTGGCATAAGGATTGGAACCGGCAAGGTTGATAGAAACTTGAGGATTTAAGAAAAGAATTTGCTCTTTGGCTTTTGAAAATCCAGCTTCCAACTGATCAAGGATGGATTTTTTTAGTTCAGAAATTTCAGAATGTAACTTAGAGTTTTCATTCTTCAATTCAGAGTTGGCAGAATTGAGTTCAGTGATTTCTGCTTGGGATTTCACAAGTTCTTCTTCCTTAACTTTCTGGGTGGCGCTCAAAGCTTCAGCATGTTTCTTCAAGCGCTCATTTTCCAGGGCCAAATCTGCGGCCTTCTTCTCACTTACTTTATTGGAGGAATCCAATAATTTCATCGTAGCCTTCATCTTTAGGATCTCTCTTTCTTTTTCTTCAAGTTGTTTGGCGGAATTAATCCCGTCAAAACCAGCGGTCTCCAGGTCGACCATTTTTGAAATAGCCGCAATTTCCAGTCCTTTTGTCATGATGGCTTGACAAGCTTCCTTTAGCCCAATCCTTTTGATCTTTTCCTGATCCGCCTTGAACACCAAATTGGTTTCCACCAATGCGTTGAAGTCAATCTTTGAATCCCATAGTGAAGTTACCTCTTCCGAAGTAAGTTCTTCGAATTCCTTCAGCACGCTTTTCCATGTCGGGGGCGGAGCGCTTGAAGACCCACTTTGATGCGCCAAATGTTGAGGGTTATTCTTCATCATAAATTTCTCCATTGAAGGTTGAGATGCGTCCTTTCCTTTGGTTGGTTCCGGAGTTTCATTCCTTTTCTTTTTCTTTTGAGGGCGATTAGATTCAGTGCCTGAATGACTAGCATCGGCATCAATCAAAGTCTTCGCCGGGTTTCTTTTTTCTCTTGCAGCTTGTTGTTCACGACGGAAGCGTAGGATATCATCATCAGAAAGGCGAGTCATTTTCGCTGAAACAGAAAAGAAAAGTTAGATACAGCCAACACTTGAAATACAAAGATACTGAAATTCAAGAGTCTTACCCACATATTCACCCAATTTGTTTTCATAATGGGCATTTAGAAATTCAGTGAGGTTCAAATCAATGCTAGATAGAAAGGTGCAATCTACCATTTCTTCAGGGGTAAGGGAATCATCAGGAAGTTTGATGATAGCTTCATAACGAGCGGTCCAGTAGAAGGGGAACTTTGGGCTTCCGTCATTGAAGTAAAAGACGTCTTTGCATTTTTCAGATTCGTTTAGCCTAAAAAATTTCCCTTTGAATTGTTTGTAATGGCTTCTAAACAAGGTAAATAGACCTTTTCCCCTGGCGGCGGCTAAGGAAAGATATTCACCTTTAATGCTTCTACTACTGGTTTCAAAAAAGTAGAAAAATCTATTGCTCGTGGGTTCAATACCTAACAGTTGACACAAAAGTTCAAACGCCCTGAGGTATGCCCAACTATTACAGTGAAGTTGTGTCGGAGCAACATTTAGTAAAGTCAAAACGGTGTAGGTAAAATCTGAGAGGGGGAGTTTATACTTTAGGTCAGAGAAAATGTTTTCAAAGAAGTAGGTGTGGTTTTTTCCGTTAGGGTCAGGAGCCCCAAAGCAACAAGGTTCAGTAGGCGAGCAGGGAACTATGTCAAGGTACACATCTTGGCCGTCAGAACGAAAGGTATTTTCAGTGATTAAATCCATTACAGTTTTAACATTGCAGAATTTAGTAAACCTAGTTTTGACTTTGCTAGTAACCCACATATCAACTGCAAGAGTAGAAGTTTTAGAAGCTTTAGAGACTTTATGGGTGCGTTTTGCATCCATTTTGAAAAGAATTCCTGAAATTGTAAAGGATTCAGGGGTTATGACATGTAGCGGGGTACAATTTGAGTTATAGTTGTGAAGGAGAGTAGTTTTTAAGAATGATTTGGGTAAAACAAGAAGCTGAAGAGGGAAAGATTTTACATGAAGGGTTTAGTGTAGAAAGACGAAAAAATTGCACAAGCAGGTTGAGTGAGGAGTGCTTACCAGGAAAAGGATCTGATGAACTTGGCTAATTTGGGGGAGTTCTGGCAATGTTGGAGAACACTTGCAAGTAAATGCAGGAAACTTTACGAGTACACGAGGTTAGTAAAATTTTTGAAAGGGAAGAGTGATGTAGTTTGAGGTAAAAAATGATTGCTATATATAGAGAAACGGTGGAAGATGAAGAGATGAGTTAGAAAGGTGTGGTTAAAGGCACTTAAGGTAAATGATGAGCAAACGCGTGGTTTGCGTGAATCCACGCGTTCATTCAAGCCACACATTCAAATTCATCAAGGCGGTGAATCAGCGCGCCATAAAGAGACGACGTTTGGCAGAAAGGTAGCGATTGAATGAAGAGTGACGTCAGTTAATAGGTGAATGCGTCGTTTCGAGGAAGTCGAGTCTTTTCAGAGAAGAGTTACTCTATGAGTGGGTTTTAAATGCATATCTTAATTAATGTGAGTAGCATAGCTTAGGTAGGCCTTATGCATTACAAGTTTCAAGATATCTGTGGAATATTTGTGATGATTACAGCAGGTACAAAAATCCGGAAGGGGATTGATTTGGTGCACAGTGATTGAGGTGATGGGCAAAGCGTCATTTAGACATCACGTGTCACGTAGAAAGAATTATTTTATAATGATTAGCCTAGTAAATTTTTACTTTGTTGTTAGCCTTATTTCATTGAAGCCTGCGTGCTCATAAATTGGTTCACATTGTACACGGGCGTACCAGAAGTTGTGGGCCTCAATAAGACACTTTCGTTTTAGTTCTAAAACATCAGTGTCTTGTGGGCCTGTGGACTGATATGGGCGGACCGAATCACTTTACTTTGGGCTTATCATTATCGTGTAACAAATGAGCCGGGCAACCCATGGTCCAGCCGGGCCAAAACCCAAGCTATAAATAAAAGAGGACCGCCCAAGCGATGGGGATCCTATCATTTCACGCATTTTACTCACTTTGTTTACTCTCGCTTGCTCTCGATATTGGTTAGCCTTAGTCTGCGGTTCCATACCGGAACAGTATCGACCCCATCTAATTTGTTTTTCGAAATTCTGATTTTGAGTTTCCGAGCTAAAAATATTGATCAAAATACCCCTGCGACAGTTTTCGACCCGATAATTTTTCTGAGAGTTTCCCTGGCCTAGATATCGCCTAAGAATACCTAGGAATTGATTTAGATCGAAGAAAAAGTTCGGAAACCCTATTTTCTAAAGTGGCCGAAACCTGTTTGTTAGGGTACCGTGTCCAAAAATAATTTTGGGTCTCTATGACCTGAGCCATTGCGTAGCTCTTTCAATTGTCGAAATTTTGGCGTTGGTTTCGTGTCATTCCGAGTTCTGTAGCTCGAGTTATGCGCATTTTAGCGAAAACTTGTCTTATTGTCCATTCGTGCCTAAATGTCGAACTCTAGAGCTTCGAAAGCTTATTTTCAGATTTTGATAGTGTTATTAGTTGTTTTGTTTCTTAGCGACTAAGCAATGATACTTTGCTTAAGGTTTGGAACGAGTTGAGCTGAGGAAAGAGATTTTGGAGCAATTGGTGAGGTTTCACAACGGAGGAGGACGCCGGAGAACTTGCTGAGTTCGGGAACTTTATTTTGGATTGGATTGGGATGTTGAGCTTGGATGGAGAAATTGGCTAAGGTAAGGGTAACTCAGTTTTAGAGTGTCCTTGAGTCTTGCATGTATTTATCGCACTGCCTGCGTTTGAGATGAAAGTGTTTAATTTGATTGGCAATTGATTGAAATATTTGCATGTTTTGAAATGTTGTATGCTTGCTTATTTTGAATGTTTTCTGAGGCTTGTGCCAAATGTTTTCTAGAGGATTCGGCCGAGTGAACTTATTGAGACGTGTGTCTCCGTTTTCTGAGAGGCTTCAGCCGTTTATTGGTTTCTGTCATTAAACTGAGTAGGTATGTATTTGAATTGACTTATGCGTCTTGATAATAGGAATAACATGTGGTTATCCTGACTTGATTATTGAATTTGAAATTGTTGATACTATGTTGATTTGTTATCAAGTGGCAGTGGAGTGGATAATTTCACATGACTGTCCCGTCTTTCGAGGCGTTATAAAGTGACATTCAGGGGAGTCTGTTCTCCGTCTGTCCCGTCTTTCATGGGCGTTATTAAGTGGCAGTGGAGTGGATATTTTCACATGACTGTCCCGTCTTTCATGGGCGTTATTAAGTGGCATTCAGGGGAGTCCGTTCTCCGTCTGTCCCGTCTTTCATGGGCGCTATTTGGTGATAGTTCAGGGGAGTCCGTTCCTCGCTCTGTCCCGTCTTGCGAGACATTATTGATCGATCCATTTTGGGTGCAGCATATAGTTGCATTATAGGGCAATAATATTTGCTTCTGATGTTTTGGTTGATAACTGATTTGATGTTATGTTGGTAAGGTTGTTGATATCTGATTTGATGTGATTTTGTTTATATCTGATTTGATGATATGTTGTGATATCGTTTATATCTGATTTGAGGTTATTGTCATATGATTTGATTCTATATTGTTGAAGTTGTTTATATCTGGTCTGATTCTATGTTGCTGCTCCTATTGATATCTATCTCGGATTATATTGTTAGTTTATCTATTTGTGGTATATATGTTGTTAAGTTGCTGATATCTGAGTAGAAATATTGTTGAGGTTGTTGATAGTTGATTTAAATCTATATAGTTGAATATATGTCGTCATCTATCTTGAATTAGGTTGTTAGCTTATGTGCTACGTTATGCACTTATATCTGAATAGCATGCTTTTCTCTTTCATACGTGGTAATGGCATGGAGTTAACCCTTTCTATTTGCTATTTGTTGTTTGGGCACTTAACGCTGTTAGGCGATGGAGAACCCTCGATGAAGCTTGACCTTTGTACGAGTCGGAGCTGAAGACTTGAAGATTAGTGGAAGACATGAAGAGTAGAGTCGGGTTTAAGGCTAGAGCCTTGGGTTAGAGAGCTTACCGTTATTGGTTTAAGCTCACCTAATGATTTTTAGGAATTTATATTTGAGTTTCCGGGTAGGTTCCGATGCTTTGCTTTCCGGCGGTTCCCCGATGTGGAGATCGTAGGGAGTATGTCGGATTTATGGTGTCATTGCATAATAGGTTCGTTGTTGAGTTGTTTCTATTGGTTAGGTTTTGTAGTTGAGAGTATGCATGACATGTTTAAGAAACACTTTGAAAGGACAAAAAAATTATACTCATGTTTATAAATCATTTTGGAAAACATTGCATATTTATTTTATTAGATTGTTACCGTAACCCCCGAAACTCGGGGCGTTACAGAACCCAAGGAAAAAGTCTGAGTGCACCTTGAAGAAGGGGTATAAAAAATTCATCAAAGCGAATAATCTTACAGAGAATCATTCTGTTTGATTTGGAATTTTTAAAGATGATCCACACGTTATTCATGTTGGAGTCATGAACGAATTAATTTCGTGAAAAAATTCTCCAACCAAAAGTCAATTATTGAAATTTTGCAGTTGTATTTTTTTATTTTTTTCTTGGTGGTTAACAATTAGATAGATTGGATTTTAAATCCAACAATTTTGTATGCTTTATTGGAATGTGGTGTTTTTCCACCAGAGATATCTATTCTATTGGTAGTTAAATGTTCTTGCTTTTTGATAAATATATTATAGTATTTTATATAAGATAATTATTATTGCATCCTTTAAATTTTTTCACCCATCCGTATTTATTTAGAGTTTAGGAAATCAAAATGATATAGTGTAAAAAAATGTAGTTTAATATGTATATTTTCTATCAATTTTTATAAGTTATAAATCGTGTAAACTTATTTGGAGATAGGAAAAACGAAAATAAAAGAAAAAATCATACAATTTATTATATTATTATATCATAAACAAATTAATCAAATAAAAAATAATATTTACATTTACTTTTCATTTATACAAAATAAATAACTATATATTAAAAGAAAATTATTATATAATTGAAAATATGTCCCCGTGCATCGGCACGGGTATACATACTAGTATAGCTCATAGGACAACAAACTCAATTGTTGGCAAATATGTTCCACAACTGGGCAATCATACAAATAATGTAACAGAGACTCCGTCAACAATCTACACAAGCTACACACCATTGAGATAAGTAAATTCCAAGCTTTCCAAATGAAGACACGAGCACGCTCCATAATTTCAACGTCCAAATCCAATACCACGTGTAACTCGGATCGGAAGGGAAAGGAACCTGTCCACCCAACGAATCATAGCAGCTCTTCATAAAAAAATGTAATTTCTTCACATTTTCTTCATAATAATTTTTTAAAAATTTATAATTTAGTCCTATGTATGGTAAAAGATAAACTAAAGAGTACAACACACTCTTATTTTTTTAATGAGTTATGATTCATACACCCCTCCACTTTTTTTCCACCTTCTTTTTTATCTATTTCTCTCTTCTTTATTAATCAAATAATTCAAATTACATCACCTATCATATCTTTACTTTCTATCTCATTTCTTCCTTTTTTTTTGGTACATCGGAAAGAAAAATTGCACCCGACAGAAATTGATCCCTGGACCTCCCCTTAACCAACTCATATGTCCCCAACTTCTACCACTAGAGCTATCATACGGGGACCTCATTTCTTCCTTATCTCTCTCTTCCTCTACCTCTTCACATCATATATGAAAAAATAATTATTCTTTTTCAATAGGTACTCCAGCAATGCCCAAAAAGATGACGATGTCTTCCGTGGGTCAGTTAAAAACTGACTCACGGTGATACACTTGGAATTTTTTATTGTAATGACAGTAATGCCCTTAACATATTTAATTTTTGGACAATAATATCCTCATCTTCTCCACCTCTTATGTGGCACTGTTCTTCACCCACGCATAGGCATAGCTCCTTCAAAATCAAATATCTGGTCTGTCCTCACCCACATAGCTCCTCAGATAAAAATCCATAGTTGCAACCTCTTCACCCTCACAAGTATAAAATTCAATTTCCTAACAAAACTTTGAAGAGAAAACCATGGTAATGGCTTCGGTGGGAGAAGCCTACAAAACCCAAAACGTAATTGGAAGGTTACCGGAGCACTATCAAGACAGAAACAGAAAGAGAGGGAGATGCAGTGTCGGAGATCAATCAAAATCCGAACCCACAAAGATCCACCGAGTTTCCTCCATAAAGGACCAACCTTTCCATGGCCGGAAGCAAGCATGACGGTGAGCAAGTATCGATCAGACATGGAGATGCAATGGTGTTGCAGAAATGGTGCTGTAATGGTTGGGAGGGAGTTGCAGACCAAAGATTCGATGGAAAGCTTGAAGCTTTTCTTTTAGATCTGAACAGATCTGTCAAAACTCCCACCGCCGCCGCCACCGCGCCGTTCTACAGAGGGACACAGCGTCGGAGAAGGACTACCAGAGGTGGAGGCTCTTCGACATCACGACGGCTGCCTCGAAGGCCAAAACGGCGACGCGTTTCGGCCTCGGCGACGAGTTTGAGGGTCGTGCGGCCGCAATAGAAAAAATTGATTGGTGGATTCAGTGAAGTGAGGGTTTGGGGATAAGGATATTTCAGTAATTTTACATCTTTAATCTTAACCGTTGAATTTAAAATAATATATCTAATGGTGAATTTTACATGTATCACGGTAATTCACTTTTCAAGTGTCACACCAAAGCCAAAACCCAAAAAGCTTCCCCGTGAATATGACCCAAACAATAGCATCCGCACCATCGGGTCAAGTACAAAAAAATGAACAATAGAGGCAAAGGTGGAACCCGTCCCCACGGCACAATATTGTTTTTTTTTTTGATAAGCCCCCACAGCACAATTGATTGAGCGCGAGCGAGTGAGAGATATTTTAACTTTTAAGGAAAAGGATTCAAACACGTGTAGAGTCCGATATTTGTGCACTCAACTCCTTTGTCACGTTCTCTTCTCTCTTCCCAAACCAAGCTTCACGTGCCATCCATCCATGAAAATCCCAATGCTTGCTTCCATTCATCTCCAGAAAACAATTCCAAGTAACCACCTCAATTCAACACTCCATTTCCAACTTCCAACAATCACAATCCTCCATTGAGATGCTTCACCACCCATTACTCTGCGGTTCCAGACCCGCCACTCACTCCACACTCTTCGCTTCGCTTTTCTCCGACGGCAACAACGCCGGTCGCAGTTCACTTGCCGGAAACTCGTTTTGCCGTGAAATCAGGTACTTGATACTTCACTCTCAATTTTGCATCAATTTGTAGGACCAATTTAGTAACCATAAGTGGTTTCACTTTCACATTTGATCTTGTTATCATTAGGTTGAAGTTCATGAAGCAAGCTTCGGGAAGCAAATCGAATCATAATGGTCGCGGAGTTTATAGTGAGGTATGTTGTAACTTGTAACATAGTATGCACTCAAGTACTCTGAGTGACTTGTCATGGTTGTTGTTAATTTTGATTGAAATTTTGGCATAGGTTAGACAACGGACCGCGCCAAGCTTAGGACAACTAATGTTTATAGTGGTCGTGCTCAGGAAGGGGTGCTTGAGGTTTGTATGTTATTTATTCGTGTCTGTGTGCTTGGTTCTTATAATGACTGAGAGCATGGTTGTTGAACTGGTTATGCAAACTCAATATTGAAAGCAAAAAGAATAGGTTGGTGGGCAGGAAGGCCTTTTTCAATATTGATGTTAGTCTGGTTGTTTCTGAGCAAATGAAGAGGGATTGAAAATGTCAATATATTTCAAGAGGCATTAGTGCAAACGGGCGTTAGCACCCACTTCGAGATAAAAAGTGAACGAAACTCTTATGAATTTTGATGGATGGAGGTCCGTTCATATTGCACTCAACTAATGCCCAAACACACTTAATCGCCAACCGATCCAGTCTATTAGTAATGCATAATGTGCCCCCTCTCCCCCCCCTCCCCCCACACACACAATTTAGATTATCCATAGACAAAACTTGGAAAAGTACCAAGATTATTAAAAACAGACGGAATGCTAGGGCTATGTACGATTAATAAAATTTCAACATTGATAATGGTCTGTTCTCAAATGATTACAATTCAGAGTGGCCCTTTTCTCTACCCCTCTCCTACTTTTTAAGCTAAGCCCCTTGCTCTCAGAACCCTAACTGCCTAAATAATTATCTAACTACTACGTAGCTGATTCTATAATTACTTTATTGCGGGTCCTATCAATTACGCTGCAATACAAAGCTCTCTGCTAAAATATTCTTGCTTATGTTTATGCGTTACACCTCTTTTACCGGTTTGTTAAGTGACACATTGCATATCCGTTGTCAAAGATAGAGCATTGATGGGTCAAATATAGTCTATCCAGTGTTGTAATGTCTTGTTTTTTGCAATTCCAGGAAGATGTCTCCAAAGTGATAGAGAACAGACCAACATGGGAAATTTCCCCAGGACAGGCAGTTCCATTGGGTGTATCACAAGTTGACAATGGAATCAATTTTGCTATTTTTTCACAGCATGCAACTACAGTCACACTTTGTTTAGTCCTTCCTGAGAAGTAAATCTCGATATTCTTTATGTATGATTGGTTCCAACTTTTAAAAGATTCCGTCAAATATAAAATACACATATTTGAAATATGTGCTTTGCAAAATTTGATTTGAGCCACATGTAGTCATTCTTGTCATGATTCTTTAGTTTCTATCACCAGTTCACCTCTCAAATGTTCATAAATGTCTATTTGTTTTGGAGAAATAATCGTTTTCTTTTCTTTCAAAAGCTTTCTTTGCCAAAGATAAGTTATTATTTTTGCAAAATAAACTGAACCAAACATGGAGCTTACCTTGTGTTTTTTCAATGATCTGTCACTTACTATGTATTTGCTCAAATTTATAATATGTGAAATGTGAAGAGATAACTTTATTAGTGAGGATTCAATATTTGCACTGATTTTGATATCAATTTAGAAAGCTTCAATCATTTGGGCTCAGGAGTTAATATGGCCTTTTAGCACAGGAGCAACTCAAAAATACTATAAATACCTAGGATATTCACACTATGGAAGTGTAATGTAATGTAAATACCATATAAGTTTTTGTTGTAGCTTTGGTTTATGGACCCTAAGGCTATATTTATAGTAATAATAAGAATAATTATTTTTGTACTTTCTTATTTACTTAGGCTTGTGCATTTCTGATGGACAAAATTGTCTAGAACTCAATCTTTCTCGCTCTCAGGAAAATTAAAGCTTATTTCATATGTATTACAAATTACTGTTTGAGAATTTTCTATGTCATTCAAGATCCTGATACAATTTTGAAAGGGGTGCAGGTTGCTGCTTCTTTCTGATACTCCAGACTTGTACCTTCTGGTCATTTTTAATACTTATATCTTTTGCATTCAATATCGCTTCAATTAGTTGGACTTCTCTTCAGGGGAATGACATGTTGGGATTTGTCTTGATAAACTTTACTTTATTGACTGCATAGTTGCCCGAATTGTCCCGCTTTACAATTTGTACTTTGATTCAAGCTTTTTTCTCCAGGTTAATATATCCATAGAAGTTATTGGTTCACGTTTGTTTGGCACACTTATTCTTTTGTCTTTATAATATATTGTAGTGGAAGCATTGGTACTCTAGACGGTGGCATGATAGAACTGCCTTTGGATCCTTCCTTGAACAAAACAGGGGACGTTTGGCACATTTGTATTGAGGTATCTTCTGTATGATTGCCTGAAATTCTCCTTTGCCTTGGTCTTTGGTTTAAATTGTTGCTATAGCCTATAGGTTCCATAACAGCTTTTAAAAAATGCAATACCATCGCAATTATCAAAGTAACTTTCCTAATTGCATATAAAATAACATTTTCTTGTGTATTTGGGTATAAATTTGGTGTATTCAATGCAATATTTCCCAGTGTTAACCTTTTATAGAAATGTCTCATTGAATGGAGAAGTATGAGTTTTATTTTACCGACACTCTTTATGTTCTAATATTTCTGTGTGTTGAATGTGTTTCACTGTTAAAATATTTAAATGTAATTGTACTAAAAGTATCAACTTTGTTGCATCTACGCTATAATGACTGTTCAGTCTTCAAATTTGATGAGCCTTTTATTCGCCCTTCTAATTTAAACTGGAAACTTGCAGCCCTTGTCTGTATTGATGAGGAATTTCATTGAGTAGGAAATAGCTTATTGAAAAAGCAAAACATCTGTTATTGTAATAGTTTCTTCTGTTGCATCTTTTCTGCCCTCTAGTTGCTATTTCCCACTTTTCTGTAAAAGATTCTGTTTCGATTAACTGTCAATGCTCCCATAGAAGATACTTGGTTGAATTTTTTTTTGTGTCAGCTCTTAAACATATGGATCTCCTTTGTGGTGAGTAGAAAATATTAATGGGCACTTGTTCATGCAATTAAGCACGCTTGCTACTTGACTTTTTTTTCCCAACAGAATAATCTTGCTACAATAGCATCAAACTGGCCCGTGGTAGAACAATTCCTTGAAAATGATTTATGGTTCCGTGTGCTTATATGATTAAATAATGATGTTCTCTGTGACAAATGTTCTTCAAAATGGTCTTAATTCACCTCGTATTAATAGTAGATAATACTGTTTTTTTTCTTTCTAAAATACTAGTGCTAAAGCAGTTGAGCTACAAGCTCACTGACTCTGTATTTTTATTTTTTCCATTTTATCCGAGTCTAATGTTTCTCAGATTGCAGAGTCAGAGCTTGTTTTTGTGGCATTTCTTTTTGTTTTTTCAAAAGCTCTCTCAGAAAGCTGCATAAAAAAGTTTTTTTCCACCCAGAGAGATCCAAATACACTCTTCCGTTAACTTTTTAATATATTTTCTGTTTTCAATATGCAGGATCTTCCATGTAGCAAGGTTCTATATGGATATCGTATCGATGGAGCTCACGACTGGAGTAAAGGGCATCGGTTTGACAGCAGCATTGTGCTTGTTGATCCTTATGCAAAATTAATCGAAGGTCGAAGGAATTTTGGGGATATTAGCATGAGGTTGTCCAAGTTTCTCGGCACATATGATTTTGACAGTTTACCTTTTGAATGGGGGGAGAATTACAAGGTTCCAAATATTCCGGAGGTATTCTACCTGCATGAATGACTGTTGTTGCTCCTAAGTAATTTATTGCAATTTTTTTGTAGATCAAGGCTTCATAGCTTCTATTCTACCTTCGCTCTGTATGTATTTAAAGCTGATTTCTAATACTTCTCATTTGACTGAGAATATGAGTGCATAGTGCATACCATATACTGTGGTTGTCTGAAGTCTAATGTATGCTTCCCTATTAATTATGCTTTGTTGCCCCAAATGCAGAAAGATCTTGTTATATATGAGATGAATGTCCGCGCATTTACAAGTGGTGAATCTAGTGGGTTGGATAACAGCATTCGTGGCAGCTATCTTGGTGTGATTGAGAAGGTAATATTTGTTTAATAATTAAGATGAATATGATGCAAAACTATATGCATGGGTTTTCGCAAATTGCATTTCTTGTAAAGTGATTGCCCAAAATAATATTAAACAAAGCCTAATTTCAAATTGCTGCAGGTTTGACCAAATGAAACTTGTGTAAATATATTGTCAAATGGACTGGAGCAAGTTTTCATTTGAGTCCTGCAGAAGTTCAATCATTAAAAATGGACAACTAGAAATAAAATGTTATACTGACAAAGATGGGGATTTGAATATTGGGATGATGTTAAAAACTTTCAAACCGTTGTTGGAATCATATTCTTATTGCAAAAAGTATAGAAGGTGTCTCCTTGCCCATCCCTGCCCACTAGAACGGAACTGATTTAGAGGTGTTTCAGTTAGAAAAGTCTTTAAACAACATGTAAGAAGTTTGTTTCTCTCTCTAATCTTAATTTGGTAGGGATATTTGGCTCTCAAATTCCAAGGATAGGATAGAATTTCAAAAAATATCTATAAGGGGTTTATAGAACATTTCCCTGATAAGCCATTATGATATATATCACAACAATCGTTACACACCATATGAAAAATTTATGTATGTAAAAAATGATACAGATCCTAGAGTTATGTTAAACCTTCTACTGAAGATTATTGTGCAAGATTTGTGATGAAACTCCAGCTAGAAAATTTCATTCCATCAAGTGGTAGAATATGCTATTCTTGTGTTCAATCTATCCTATGATGCAGTATATGCAATAATGCAATGTTCATTAACCTGGTAGTTTTTAGATGCTATATTACACATTTGAAAGAAGCTTTTTGTGTTCATGTTAGTTAGTTGGAGACGGTTTTTTGCAGTAATGTTGTCAGATGTTCAAGAAGAGAGAAAGCCATAGTGCTGAAAAGCTTTTCCTCACACTGTTAAACATAAAACTATGTTATTATGTATTACAGAATAATAGGGCATATATAATGCTTTAGTGGTCACACACTATCTTCAACTGTAGGAATTATAGCTTCTTATTCATTATTATATGCTTCATACTTATTATTTGTCGTCCTTCTTTATTTAAACTTATTTTGTTGCTTGCCTATAGATCCCACACTTGCTAGAGCTTGGTATCAATGCAGTGGAGTTGCTGCCTGTCTTTGAGTTTGATGAGTTTGAATTCCAGAGGCGTCCAAACCCCAGAGACCACATGGTAAATTGGAAAAGTATTATGCTCTGTTTTTGGCTTCAAGTTTTGTATGGGAACTGTTTACTGTGTATCCCTAATAAATAAGGAAAATAGTCTTCCCTCTGGCTGTTTATGCACCTATGTTTTCATTTTGAGAGTTAATTTGCAATTGGGGAAACACCCAAGTATGGTTTATGATGTGTATTTTCTTTTGATGATTGAAGAGATCAGAGTATCGATCTTTGACTTATTGAGTGGCATTCTATGAAACTGACAGTTATATTTTTTCTTTCCAAGATTAATACATGGGGTTATTCAACAATAAATTTCTTTGCTCCAATGAGTCGCTATGCTAGTGCTGGTGGAGGATCAGTTAATGCTTCCAAAGAGTTCAAGCAAATGGTTAAAGCCTTACATTCTGCTGGCATAGAGGTAGTACCATTATGTTTCAATGCCTCAACTTTATAGTGGAAACTTGCTCTGTATTTTGATTGCCTGGTTCCTTCTTATTATATATCATCTAAAGTCTTATATACCTCTTGCAATTAATCATATTCATACACAGGTTATTTTGGATGTTGTCTACAATCATACTAATGAGGCTGATGATGCCAACCCTTACACTACTTCGTTCCGTGGCATAGATAATAAGGTAATTTCAGATTTGTAATTCTATTCATGGCAGACTATTTTATTTGTATGTTGGAATACTTGCTTTACCTTTATCTTATCCATCATGGTTCTGAACTTCTGATGTTCTTATAAGTTAGTATGTCCTGTATTGTATATACTATATACAGTCTACTGTACCTTGTGTGTGTAAAAGGCTTGAGATACATTTGTTATGGTTAGTGAATTTTATTTGATAAGACTCCACAATAGCATAATATAAGCTATGCATGCAGTCTAGATACAAAATGAGATAGAAAAGAAAAGGAATTATCTAAAAATAAAGATTTATATATGTTGATGAATATCTAAAAGAAGTTATCTTCAAGTGATAGTTGAATATAGTTTCCTCCCAAATGAGTATAGCACAAACTTACTCTCAACTTATAAATCTACTACAATTAAAATAATAAAAAATCCTGGTGAGTTTCGCTGTTTGCTGGAAACTCTATATTTGGCTTTGGGATCATCTATTCGATTAGAAATTTTCTTCATGTTTGTATCAAGTTATATAGAATGTTGACAATGAGTTTCTTCTTCTCTATGAAAACTTTCTTCATTTCTATAGGTTTATTACATGGTAGACGATAACGGGCAGTTGATGAACTTCTCTGGCTGTGGTAATTTTATCTTGGTCTAACTTTAGATTTTGTCCTTATTGCTTTGTTCATATGAATTTATAACTGCATAATAAGTTATATTAATAGTTAGAGGTAGAAGGAGACCAAAGAAAGCTTTGTTATGTGAACTGTGCCATTTCCTCTACCGAGGACATTTAATAATAGGGTTAAATGTGTTCTCCGTCCCTGAACTTTGAGCGAGATTTGATTTCCGTCCCTCGCCGGAAAATCTTCCTAGCGCCATCCTCAAACTGACATTTTTGTTTGGAAACCGTCCTTGCCGCCGATTTAGCTCCGGCCGCCGTAGCCAAGTGTCACTTTTGGCCTATGTGGACATGCCACATCATTTAATGAAATGACATGTAATTTTTTTTAAAATAAAATAAAAATAATTTAATTTTAATTAAGTCCCACAAATCTTAACTAATTTAATTTCTAACCCTAAAACTAATAAGACTTAATTAATAACACTTTTGGTCCCTTTTCTTCAATCTTCAACCTCATTTTTCATAATCTTCTTCACCTTCTTCAATCTTCATCCTAATTTTCCAGAATAATCTTCACCTTCAATCTTCATCATTATTTTTCCCAGGAGCTTCATTCTTCATCATCTTCTTCTTACCCCACCCACCACACTCATCACCACACCCACCGCCGCCTCCAACCTCAACGCCACACTAAAATATTTAGCCATCCCCCAAACCCAGAAACCCACAACCCAGCCCCACAGCCACAGCCTTCAACCTCAGCCACTGCCCCCAACCTCATCTTCAACACCCACTGCCACAGCCCCCAACCTCATTTTCAACACCGACAGCCACCGCCCCCAACCTCGCCCACCACCTGAGGGGAAACGATGAAATCGAAGCATCCAGAGGAGAGATTGAAAGCGAGGACTTGAGGCATGTCATCGGGGAAGACGCACCGAATCTATCTCATATGGGTTTGCGACATCTTGGTTGGGTTTTGTGCTAAATTGGGTTTGGGGGTTTCACTAATTTGGGTTTGAGGGTTTCATTGATTTGGGTTTGGGGTTTGGTCATGCTACTGCTTCATCTACATCTTCCTACTACAGTTCATCTTCATCTTTCTACTACTGATGGGTTTCCTCTTTTGTGCCTTTGTCTTACTCCATTTAATAAACTTTCAGTTGGAATTGTTTTTAATTGTTCGTTCTTCTTATTTAAATTATTTACAAATGTAATTAGAGGAATGAAAGCACCTTCTGAAGATGCTGAGTTCATAGAAATACCAAGTTCGGTTTGTGTTGATCTTCTGAAACACCTTGATTGGCAGAAGTTAATTTTAGGGTTAGAAATTAAGTTAGTTTAAACTTTGGGGCTTAATCACAAATAAAAATATTTGGTTAGTGTTAGTTTTAATTAAGGGTTTAGGAATTAAATTAGGAAAGATTTGGGGGGTTTATTATAAATTAATTATGTTATTTATTTATTTATTTTTAAAAAAAATTCCACATCAGCTCCAAACGGACACCTGGCCACGGCTGCCGGAGCTATATCGGTGGCAAGGACGATTTCCGTACAAACAATTGAGTTTGAGGATGACGCTAGGAAGATTTTCCGGCGAGGGACGGAAATCAGATCTCGCTCAAAGTTCAGGGACAGAGAACATATTTAACCCTTAATAATATGCAATAAGTTCTTTTGAATTTAATTATCACTAACAAAATTTAGTACATTGATATCAATATTAAAGTTCTCCCATTTGGATAATTTTATCCCCAGGAAATACATTGAATTGTAACCATCCTGTGGTCATGGAGCTAATTCTCGACAGCCTAAGACACTGGTATTGACTACTAATTTAAAATTTTGTTATTTATATGACTGTTAATTCACTTAATTATATATATATATATATATATATATATATATATATATTTACTCAGTGGAATTCATCTAATTCCAGTTTCTCCTTGTTCATTTGTATAATTTTATCACGTAGACTTGATACTTTAGATTCTTAAACTTATGATGTTTGTGAAGCTCTATATTGTTAGAACTTCGGTATCTACCCCTCGCTTTTTCCTTTTTTCTTTTCTACTCACTCAGTAATTAGTAAAGGCCAGTTTGTTTCTATGGAGGTTGGGTAATGTTTGACTATCCTTAATACTTTTTTGAAAATGAAATGAGTCATCTTTTTGTGATGCCATTGGAAGTGAGAACATTTCCCAACTAACTTAATTCATAATTTTCTTTTAAGTTCCTAACCATAGATGTACTATTTTGTGTGGTTTTTTCCATTTCATTGTAGGGTCATTGAATATCATGTGGATGGATTTCGATTTGATCTTGCAAGTGTCCTATGTCGAGGAGTAGATGGCTCCCCCCTTAATGCTCCCCCACTTATTAGGGTAAATTATGCACGATGTAGCTATAATTAATGAGCAATGATGGAATTTTATTGAACACTTGGTATGGGGTTCTTCAGTTTGCTTCAGCCATTTGGGATTGCAAATCATATGAGCTGTTGTAACTAGTTCTGAACATCTTTGTCAGACATGATGCAACACTTCAAAAGTTCAGGACATTTTAGATTTTTCCATATTTCAGTTTCTATTAGTGTCTATGATTCTTAGCTCTGTACTGTTGTAATTAGCTTTGCTAGAGGGTGAATAAAACTAAACCTATATGTTGTGTCAAATTGAACATATCTGTCATGAATCAACAAGTCCAAAAGTTTAAGCTTTGTGTGAAGACAGATAAATGACTTTATATTGTTTCTAAGAATATCCAAACTGAAGATTTAGGGTTTAGGGTTTAGTCCATGGCACTTTGTTCTCTTTTAAAAATGGGTAGGAAAGAAGACCTTCGAATCAGGTGGAAACCCATTGCTATCCTAATTAGATGAACAGTTTAGTAATCGCAAACTAAAATGAGCTGAGATAAAAGTGAGAGCCAAGTAAAACCTAAACTTAAGTGAGTTTATTGAGTTTTTTTATTAGTTTTAGCTGATTTGGTTTCATCTAACTAGATTAGTTTTAAACACCCCTGCAATTTTCAGATTTGAAGACAATTATTGAGTACTACTCTCCTTCAGGTAGAGAATTTGGAATTTAAAATTTGAATATTTAGTTAACTAATCTTATCTTTATCTTCTTTTGCAGGCAATTGCTAAAGATGCAGTTTTGTCAAGGTGTAAAATTATTGCAGAGCCTTGGGACTGTGGAGGTCTCTATCTTGTTGGAAGTTTTCCCAATTGGGATCGGTAATTTATTTCTAATTAATGTTTGAGTAAATATGAATATTTTATGAATAGTCTTTGTTACAATCCTACACATCATGAAGGTTGATGAGCTTTGTGCCTGATCCAAAGCAAAAAAAAAAAAAAAAAAATTCTTATTATAAGACCGCATGATCATTGTGATTTTGTTATTCTATATAGGTTACTAGTTTGATTCTTGGTTTCAGTGGCTTGCTATGATGAGATTCCATTTTTTTGGGTATCATTATAACCTTCATCATGGACAACTTTTCCAGTGATAATGAAAGCACACAAGTTTTTTGACAAAAAGATCAACATGAAAGTTAACTGATGATTCAAATTATTCCATTGAATTCATTGAGGTTGTGGAATATGACACTTTTAGCTCTTAGAAATGGTCACTCCCATTCTATACCTTTGTGCTAAACTGCCAATAGTCAACATCTCCTTTTGAGCCGCGTGAATATGATATTATTTAAAATGATGAAAAGATTATTTTGGGAACATTATCTACACATATATCCTGGAAATAAGTCATTTGAAAAAAAAATAATCTAATTTCAAAATGGAAAATCTTTCCTCCACTAATTATTTATGTTTGATGTAGGTGGGCTGAATGGAATGGGAAATATCGCGATGATGTGCGGAAATTTATCAAGGTAAACCTTATTTAATTTGCTCCAGGTTTGGTTGGTAAAAAGTTTCATTTGCATAAGATAACTGACACGCTAGTAAAAGGAGAACAGAAATAATCTGTCTCTCCTATGAAAATGTTGTATGGCCTATACGAAATTCAGATGGGTAAACTCTGACTTTGCCATGCGCTAGGGTTTGCATTATAACTTGTTTGATTTATCCCTACTTTATTGTCTCCTTTTATAAACATGTTCCAGGGCGATTCTGGTATGAAGGGGGGCTTTGCGACTCGTGTTTCTGGGTCTTCTGATCTTTACAGAGTAAGCATCTGGTACTAATGGTTGTTATCTTTTATGGATCTGATACTACGTCAAAGATCAACTCTAGATTAAGCTGTTAAGCGGAGGGTTGGGAATAACTTCACATTTCTATGTTCTAACAGCTATGAAGTTGAGCTAGAATATTAGATTAAACTAGTATAACTTATTCTCAACTCAGTAGATTATCCTACATGTTTACATGTTATAATTTTTGCATGGCTAAATCCGCCACCCATGATACAGAATGCACTATGTTTGTCTTTTTTCTCCCAGTAATTTTTTTTTGGCTAAATGTAGTACTTCACTCAATTGAATCACTGAAATAAAATACTGGTTTGTGTACGATACAGACAAAATACAATGTGCCTACGATCAGAGGGTTTTGTTTTTCTGTTTTCTTTTTTCGTTTTGGGTTGGGCTGCTTGCATGATATTTAGAAAACAAGTTAAATCTGGCTAATGGCTTTAATTGAATCATTTGTATAAAATAGTTGTTCTGTTTATTTGCAACAGTAAAATAGTATAGAATGAACAATCTTATTTGAGTCCTTCCATAATTACTTTCCATTACATTGAGATTAAGCTACTTTTCAAAGCAATAGGTATTTTATTTCTGTCATACTTGGTTAATGTATTGAAATCATGGTTTGAGTTTTAATCTAGCTGATATTCACTTTGTGAATTTCAGGAATTGCTATATTATACTATATATATTTTAAAATAATGGTTTATTGCCATCTTATGTTTATCTTTCAGGTGAACAAGCGTAGACCATATCATGGTATTAACTTTGTTATTGCACATGATGGGTTCAGCTTGCGTGATCTTGTTTCATACAATTTCAAGGTAGACCTGCTTAATTTTGTCATTTGCTATTCAACTTTTCATCTATTTTTTTTTTCAAACTCTAGTATCTTCCTTGGTTCTTGGTTTGTAGCACAATGAGGCCAATGGGGAAGGTGGACAAGATGGAAGCAATGATAATTTTAGCTGGAATTGTGGTTTTGAAGGTATTCTTCAAATTGTCATACTTTATTTGCTAGCTAATATTTAGCTATGCTTATTAAGTTTTAACTGTTCAGCAATAACCTGTAACCTGTTCTCTTTTAAATTAATTCTTTCCAACATACAATTAAATTTTTTTAAAATCCATGAGTAATATTACTGCTATCTGGATATCTGAACATGCAAAATATTGCATCCGACTAACGTTCACTCTGTTCCAACTTCCAACTACGACGCTACAACCTCTGAATGTCAGCATCGCTCAATATTACTTGAGAATATTATTCATATGATTCTGGATACGCTAAATTCAACCTTGTTCTACCAAAATTTTAATACGAACTAATTTTCTAAATTAATATCACTCGAAACTAGAAATGTTCTGAACAAACCATTGATTCATACAATATTTATAGATAAGGTTTCCTAGTCTTAATCAAACTAAAACCAACAAGCTATAACAATGAGATAACAAAAGATAATAATCCTAACAGAACTATATGATGAATTCCTAATAACAAACATAAATCTCAAAACTTTCCCTCAAGCCGGAGTGTATATATCATATTCATCCAGCTTTGAACATATGTATGACATCCTTGGAGTTAGTGCACATGTCAGCAAACTGATCCTTTCTAGCAAACAGAAGAAGTTTTGATAATGCTCACTTTCTCTTTGAAAAATGACAATGAACTTCTACATGCTTGGTTCTCTCATAAAAAATTATGTTGGAGGAGAGATGCAAAGCTAATGGTAATCACACATTAGCTCCATAGTCCAACATCACAAAACTGCAGCTCCTAAATTAAATGTTTCAACCACAAGAGCTCAAAAGTTGTGTCAGCCATTGTTGGATATACTCAGCTCCCACAATTTGCTTCTTACTTTTTTATAAAATAAGGTTTCTACCCATAAAAATACAATAACCTGAAGTAGACCGTCTATCACTCACTTCTCCAATCCAATCTGCATCGAGTATTCCACAATTTCAGTCTGGCCCCTGTTTGTGTAAACAAGTCCCTTTCTAGGGGACCTTTTAATATATAAAAGAATACGATGGTCTGCCAATAACTTTCAAGATAGTGACGAGCTACAAACAACTATGACCCCCCACCCCTTTCATCAATGTTTGTTTAATTGTTTGTTGAATATTGGAATTCATCATCCGCTTACTGAAAACTGTTAATTATTTGTAGGCTTAAATACTCTTTTGGCCCCTGAAATTGTAAAGGGAATCAAACCTGATCCCTGTAAAATTTTTGCATCGAATTGAGTCCCTAAAGTTTTTTTTTAATTTAATTGAGTCCAAAGGGTGTCTGGATCTGATGTGGCTTGTTTTTAATCCCAATCAGCTTTTCCACGTGGCTTTTTCTTTTATTTTTTAAATACTGATTAATGCCACTTGTTCTAATTAATTGTAAATCAATATTAATCCCTAATTAAACATCTTAGCCCCAATTTAAACCTTAGATTACCCAAACTTTATCTCCTTTCCACAAACTCAAGCTCAGATTCATGATTCTTCTCAACAACAAACCAATATCAATTTCAGTATCACAATCACTTTCAATATCACACCACGTTCATCCATCTCTTTCAATATCACACCACTTTCAACCTGGTCCCTGTTCAATTTGGGGGTTATTGAGAGATAATTTGGGGTTTTTGAGTTGTTCATCCATCTCTTTCTCACTCTCACAATCACTTTCAACATCATCACCATGTTCCCCTACTTCATTAGACCAACCGAGAAATCGCAAGCACCAAACCCAAAAATTTCAAGCACCAAGACGAGAGATGAACCCAGAAAGAGATGAAGCCCAAATCTGCTCGATGGAAAAAGAAGAAGAAAGGCAGATCTGGTGCTTGTGGCGGTGGTTAGCCTTCCCTCTGCGGATCTGGGTTTGATGGGGAGGAAGAGACGGCACGGAAAGGTGTTGGATATGTCATTGAACAAAATCAGGTTACAGTGATCAATATAAGAGAAGAAATTGGATGAGTGAGCCTAGAGAAACCTTAAATTGGGAATGTTGGGGACTGGGGAGGAAGAGACGAAAGGCGTTTGGATCTGCCACAAACGACTATGAAGCTTGACAAAATCCCAAAAGACTATGAAGTTGTCATTGCCATTGCAGACGGTGGGGATGGCACATTTAAATTAGACTAGATAATTTAGATTAGGTTGGATTTTTTGTTTTTTGTTTGTATGAGTGGAATAAAAAACAGGAATACTAATTAATTATATGACATGGAAAAATAAAAAAAAGCCACGTGGAAAAGCTGACTAGGTAAAAAATAAGACACATCAGACTCAGACACACTTTGGACCTAATTAGATTAAAAAACAAAATTTAGGGACCCAATTTGATGCGAAAATTTTACAAGGATCAGGTTTGATTCCCTTTACAATTTTAGGGGTCAGAAGAGTATTTAAGCCTTATTTGTATTTGCTATACAGGAGAAACTGATGATGCTAGTATAAGAGCTTTGCGGTCAAGACAAATGAAAAACTTCCATTTGGCATTAATGATATCTCAGGTACATATTTGAACTACTTCTTTGCATGTTTAACTTGACTGTTAACAGAAAATTGTTTTTGGAATTCCAAACTTGACTCTGTCATTTCCATGTTGCATTTATCAATATTTGGCTAATTTTTCTTTGCTGTGTCTTTTTTTTTTTGTGATAACCCCATCCAACTTCTAGCCCTATGTGTTTTCAATTTTGGGAGTCACTGCACTTAAACTTTCAAGTTTCAACACATAGCAAATAGCTTCATCAAAGCAAAACTAAGCAAATATAGAAACTTAAGTTAAAATACAGCTGCACAAAATCTCAATAATTGCAAGAAGGTGCTAGGCGCAACTAGTGCATTGTGTTTTTTTTCTTAAACTTGGTTGCATATTGCATATTGGTGGTCCACCGTCCACCTTTTCTCTCCTATGCAACCTTTCCTTAACAAGCAATCATTCCTTATTTGCTTTCCCATAATAGTTATTTAAACTTTGTCATGACCAGGGCACACCGATGATGTTAATGGGGGATGAATACGGCCATACTCGCTATGGAAATAACAATAGTTACGGGCATGATACTTCCCTTAATAATTTCCTGTGGGATCAGGCAAGTTTATAATATCCCTTTTGATAGCTTGCTGAAGGCTTTTTTTTAACAGCGCAATCTTTTTTCTGTATAGTTGGATACACGTAGGAGTGATCACTTCAGGTTTTTCTCTAAGGTGATAAAGTACCGGCTTGCACATCAAATATTGAAGCATGAAAATTTTCTCAGCAAGGTAATTGCTTTATATTATAACAAAGTAACAAACTACTATGGCAAACTCACTGCCATTTTTATACTTAAAAGCCAAAACTTCTACCTATGCTTATGTAACAATTTATATTTTTCAGAATGACATAACATGGCATGAAGATAACTGGGACAATCCTGACAGCAAGTTTCTAGCATTTACGTAAGAATATATAACCTTATTGCTTTCTTTTAGTAATTCTTTCACAGTTGAGCATCTAAGCACTACCTTGAGGCACCATCTTGCTCTTGTAATGTACTAAATATAAAAAAATAACATTTTTTTAAAAATATAGTACATACTTTTTAGCTTCTTTGAGTAGTTATTAATAGTGGACTGAGACTGGACAGCACTTTGCTTTCTCTTTTGTGTTTGTGTTTGCACATGTGTATGCAGGCTTCATGACAGAAGTGGAGGAGATATCTATTTGGCATTTAACGCTCATGACTACTTTGTGAAAGCTCCGCTGCCCACACCTCCAACAAAAAGGTGGCATCGTGTGGTAAGTTTTTCCTTTTCCCGGACCAATCAAGACACCTTCTTTTCACTATTGCATGCATAGTTAAAAGCTGTGGAGCTCTGTGAAGGCAACTCTACTCTGTATGCCTAGTCTGGCTTTCACTAGTATGATAAGTTTCTTCAGGAGATTATTATCCCAAGAGCATGGAGAAACTTATCATACTAGTGAAAGCCAGACTAAGTATGGAAGCTATTTCCTCTGTATAAATTTCAGAACAAACTATTACATAGAAACAAAGAATGGTGAGAACTAATTTGGCATGAACAGCTGATACTTGAGCTAGCATTTGGTATGTCATATTGGGCCACCTAAAGATTAACTTATATTCTATGCGACACACTGTCAAACTCAGACTGCGCTTGAATATAAGAACAATTGAAGTTCTTGTTAGCTGTTTCTTGCTGCCTGCATTTCATTGGTTGTGCTTTCTGTAAGAACTCCCTCAAACTTCACAGATGATTTTTTTTTTTTTCAAAATTTTAAACCCATCAGCTTTCAGGCAGGTTTTAATTGTATGGAAATTATTAAAATTTAACGAAATGAAATTAATGAAGGTATTTTCTCATTGTTACCAATTTGAAGTGTCATTCTATAGATTGTTGATTTGATCATTGATAAGAAATCAGAATGGAAAGTTCCGCAATTCTGTGAACATTATGTTTGGATATTTAATAGAGTGGGATGGAATCGCATGAGATGAATGAAATGAATTCCACTGTTTTAATATTTTCATTATGGAATGAAAATTATGTCTGACTTCGTGAGATGAGTTCTCATGCGATTGAGTTTTTTCTTCAAGAATGCTTTGATTGGATCTCATGGTTGCTACTTGTAGTGTGTTTAGTTTAGCTTTTGGAAATCAATTTTGGATCCAACCAAACACACACTTATATTCCTATGGTGAGAAAGAAGATTTTAGGATGAAGTTCATTCGGAACTCCGATAAACTTTTCAAAGAGTGCCATTTGATTCTTGTTACTAAGTGTTCCTTATAACTTCTATTTAGTTTAATTTGAACTGTGAAAACACATTCAGGTGGACACTAATCTCAAATCTCCAGATGACTTTGTCCTTGATGGTGTCCCTATCGAAGGAAACATGTATAGTATAGCTCCATACTCCTCCATTCTTCTTGAGGCGAAGTTTTGATTGCAGAAGCTGCTGTATACATACCATTAAAAAAAAAAAGGAAAAGCTGCCTGTAATCCAAGTATCTCAGATGTAATGTGATACCTTACTTGATTATCTATAGTTCACTTTAGAAGAGCCAAATCCGGCTTGCAGTTATAGCTTAGTATTAGATAACAGATATCATCATACACATATCTATAAAACTGTAGAGAACTTCGTCTCCACGGAATTGTATACAGTTCAGCTATGGATGAGGGGGAAATGAGAGAGTGAGAGAGTAAAATTAGAAAACATATAATTTCCCGAATAGAGCAGGGCATAGAGTCGCATTACAAGCTACTCGGGGCTGGTAAGGTTTGGAAAATCGATAGCTACTTTGTTTATAAGTATGATTGTTTTTTGGTTTAAGGCATGTTACTGTTTACCTATTATATTATTATCATCGTAAATTTGTTTTGAATGGAATAAATGCCATTGATGACTTGTATTTTAAGTAGCCTGGATTGTGGATTCCGTGTCAAACTGTCAATAGTCTCTATTTCTGCTTCTTTTATGAATGAAACCTAATTCATTTTGATACAAGAGCTTGTTAAAACTTGTGAATATATGATGGATCATTACCTCTCAACGAAAGGTCATCTAGTACTAGCTATCTTCTTCCATGTTTGGATTAACTTTGTATCAGTCAAAATAATTCTAGCTCAATGTGAAAACAAGATGAGCATCCAAAAATGCACTACATGGACAAGAAAACAAAGGAGCATTGCTGAAATTTGAATAAACTAGGTACAGTTTATTGTGCCTGATATCAAGCTTGAGGGGCTTGTTTGAAGTCATATAACATAATGCTTTGTTCAACTTGTAGACATGATTGAGAAAATTCGGGTGTGCTTAGACATGTCATATGTGGCTTATGCATGTAAAATATCTTTTTAAATTGTGTATTTTTTAACATCCATGCGATTGAGTAGGCATGGTATTCAAACAGCTTTGTACGTACCCACCCAGGCCACCCTGCGCTCTCCTGTATGTAAAAATATATGATATAGTATTTACTTTTTTATTTTAGATTTAATGTCTAATTTTATAAATGATTTGAATTAAGAACATATGAAGATGACTGAGGGTTAATGAGAAAGGAGAGTTTGCATTGACTTCAAGAGGTCTAAGAATGAAAATTTTAACTTAATGTACATAGGTGAATAAATGTTTAATAATCTTGACAAAAATAGGTTTACAAACTGTGGACAAGCCAAATAAAATTTGTTAAGCTTTTTCTAATAAAGTTGCATCAATTATCTAAAAGCTTGAAGAATGGTAATATATTCGGAAAAATTCTACGACGTGGTATACATAAATATGTTCATGTAAATAATATAACTAAATATTTATAAACTAAGTAAAAAAAATTATTTTAAATTCGTTTATAAGGGGCTAATTCTCCCAACGAGATTTTTCCCATAAATAAGACTTGTTTAAGGGAAATCAAGCATGTACCACTTGACTCAACCACTCGTTAATCACAAACACGTACATTATTTTTTTTGGTACATCGAAAAGATAAATTACATCCACGAGGAATCGATCCCTGAACCTCCTCCTCATATGTCCCCAGCTCCTACCACTTGAGCTATCCTACGGGGACAAATAAACGCGTACATTATGTATTACAATCAAATTATGTCATATAAAATAAAATAAAAATGAAGTATTATGTATGTGTTATGAATAGGATGACCATATGAGCTTGGACATGTATCTCCTCTATGGGCTTGGGCCATCATCTCCTCTCCATGTAATTGACCTAGTTCTAGTGCTATAAATAAAGGAGGCTGCATCAATCAGTCACACCTCCAATTCTACAATATCCCTTGTCTCACTCTTGCATTCTCTCTTCTCCCCTCTCTCTACTATTAATTTTTTAACACGTTATCAGCACGATTGTTCTCCATCTCCTTTTCAAGAATCAAGTTTTTCACGTTATTAGCTTTTCTTTTTTTATTCTTGTTTTATGGAGATTGATTGTTAATTATACTTGTGATTCCAGAAGAATCATAGTGAGTATGTTTAAAATATGAATCCTGAAGATTCATAGTGTAATACACACATGGTTCCAAAAGAACTTACAGTGAATTTTTTTATGAATCCTGAAGATTCATCAGAAGATCTGGAAGACAATTTTTTTTTATGAATCCTGAAGATTCATCAGAAGATCTTGGAAGACAATTTTTTTTTATCTTCTACCCTTAATTTCCTAATCCTGGTTACTGTTCACGGGGCCATTTTTTTTTTGGGACAAGTTCTCTTTCCAATGGCCCATGTGGATGATGGCCCATGTTGTCCAACTGTGATCAGCAGCCGTTTCCTCTCCCCTCTGTGATCCTTCTCTACTTCTCCTTCTTTACTTCTCAACCATCTGTTGCCGTGTTGGTGCATCGAAGGTCGATCCCACCTCGATCATCCCTTCTACTTCTGTTCATGCTGTACTTTTCATTGTTCATGTAGTAGCCCTAATCCTCCTTCCGGTTTTCATTGCTTTTTACCTAGCAGCTTGCGTGTGTAGCAATCCGTAGGTACCTTCAAGCCACCAAAACCAGCTGGACGTTCTTCTTTACAGGTTGTTTGCCTACACCTTATCTCCTCCATTTTCCTTTACAGCTTTGTTCTGATTTGATGTATGCCCATATTTTTGCTTATCTACACAATGTCTTATTCCAGCTGGAACTGACAGCCCTTTGAAGCTCTATGCAGCGGGAGGGATACATGGACGATTAAACTAAGGGTCCTTGGAGCATGGGACATGTGCCCAGTTACTGAACCATCCAAACTATATGCAATGAGTTTGGTGCTGCTTGATGCGGAGGTCAGTTAAATGTTACTCTCTTTGAATAATTTACTTATTTCCCAACAATAATCACCAGTTCAATTTTATTCTCCCCTACCATTCAAAATTTTGCTTTATTTTTTCTTTTTACTTTTTGTTTACACTGAGGACTGAGGAGGGAGTGAAGAAAAAGATATACTCTGGTGCCCCACATGTAGGTTTCAATTATGCAGTATCTTTATTTTATTAGTTTGGATTTTGGTTATGGTGGTGGGCTCATTACATCAAGAAATTAAGGGGTTTTTCTAGCTAAATTTTAATGTAATACTGAGTAGGATAAGATGTCTTAATGTTGTTCAAGACTAAATAATGCTTCTAACCTAGCTTCTTCATGTATCATCTAATATAAAGATTAACACACTTGCTTTATCTTTATACTAATTTCAATACAAATGACAAACTGAAAACATAATGCATTGGTTTCTCTTTTTTGGTGATACACTACCTTAAGGACATAATGCATCAGTGCCTTATCTAAATCAAAAGTGAAATCCGACAGAAGTTTATGATTTGTGGTCTCAAGTTTGAGGTGTATATATATTAGCATTTTGCAAAATGTAAAGTAAAAGAGATGTGCAACTTGCATTTTACGTGAACAACACCCTCATTTTGTTTAATCAATACCTTTGTTAGTTTCAGGCTTTAACTATTATATTATTAAATTATTTGGTGATATAACAAATGACAAAATCATGAATCTGATATCTACTTTGGCAGCACGCTTAGATAAATTGTTCTCTTAATCTTTAATGTGTGTACTGAAACTATTAATGCACATTTTAATTATTGTACTAATTTCCCTTTCATTGGGCAGTAATTTTTTCTGTACTGTGCTTGATCCTGATCTGTTGAGTTTCTTCCATTAGTAGTTTTTTAGCTGAATGAAATATTTAATTTGCTTATTTAGGAATTAAACATTTAGAAGAGTGGTCATGCATTCTTATAATTCATTGTACTATTGTGTTTGTTTGATCTGGGTCAAATTTCTTAGTTGTATTTGGATTCCCCACATATTTCCTGATCTACGGGATGCTCTTGAGAAGCTATAACTCAATGATGTTGCACTAAAGGTGGCATTAGACTTATGCTGGAAAATAGTGCACCGAAGGATTTGCAATTGATTATTTTAAGAGTTTGTTTTTGTATTCTGGTTTACAGTTGAACCTGAGACCTCTGGTGCTATGGGATTTGGCTTCATATTGGTTTTTTGGGTCTTCACCATATGTAAGCCCAAAGGTAACAGTCTTTCATTAGTTTGGATATGAAGTTTCACCTTTTTTTCTAGCTGTATGCCTTTCACTTCTGGTCTTTCATTAGCTCCTTTCATATCCTGGTGTTATTGTTGTTTTTGGTTAGGAAGCATAGTTAATCTTTTCTTCAGTTTTAGGGAATTCTTCTCAAATCATGGTGGATTTAAGTTGTGGTTCTCTTGTCAGTAACAAGCTTGAGCAACTGACCATTTCAAGACGTACTGAGACAGATGAGTCAGGTGAATAGTCTTACTTCTATTTTCTTTTCGTATATTACTTCATTTCTCTCATAACTTTGTACTCTTTTCTCTCCCTCTCTTTGTTTAGTTTCTTTAAATCCTTATTTTTCAGCACAACAACAACAACAACACTCATCTTTTCCGCAGCACCAAAACGAATCACTTGAAAGGTGAAACCAGCATTTTCATTGCTATTGTTATGACTTTGTATCCCTTTTTTAGATTTTTAGTTCAATACATGCCTTTCTTTTATAGTCTCATGCTTGATTGGACTTTATTACTGGTTGTTAGTGATTCATCACAAACTCTATATATTTCTCTTCTTTTCCAGTGATTGTAAAATCGGTGTTTTTTAATCTTTAAGGTTGGATTTGTGCAATTCAGAAGTTCAAGGATACCATATTCGCTGCTTATGAACCACTTGCCAAGGCAAAGAAGAACGGGGCACTGGCTAGCTTGAACTTTTTTTAGTATTGGTGCATGGATTCATAAAGGATGAGTCATTTCAAGGTGGCCTTAGGATTCAGATTTATGTTAGGAACCATTGTGTGATTCAGAACCTACTCCAATCATCCATTGAAGTTCTATTTGGTGTTATTAAATTTTGTTCTATCAAAGCCTGAATAGCAGAATCAAAGACTACTATTAAATTTTCCATGGAAAGTTATGATCCCTAAGTCGTGGTATAGAAAATGTGTGATGTTTTAGAAAGTTGTGATCTCTTTAGCCATAGGGAGGAACGCATTCGTGCTAGGGATCAACTGCGGTTCTACAAGACGCATCAACCAGACACCTACCGGCTTGAAGTTCGACGCTACTAGATTATTAGATGATGAGTGTTATTTATGTTTGATTGTGATGTTTATTTCAGACGATGTTTATTGCTTAATGTTCGTTCTTCAATTTTATTTTTTGTGGTTCATTAAGGTTACACTCTTAATTATTTTGCTTAGACATTTTAGCCTTAGCATTTGTGTTGTGCTAGCCAAAACAATGTAGTAATAATATGCTTCCCTTAAAATAGATAGTTTCAATGAATATTTTACAAACACTCTCTCCTTTTATTTTACATTCTTGACCCCCCCGAGACTTAGTAAAATAAACTATATGTTGCTTGATTGTACCTTCACACATGACACAAACTCAGTTCTTCAGGTTCACTCACAGAAAAATAAGCATTACTGTGCTTTTATACTTGTATTTTTGTTCAATGACACACCAATTGCACTCACATGCCTAACCAATTAGTTTCCTCTTTTATTTACAACTGACAACAAGTAGTTTATTGTGCTTTTAATTTTGTTGTAGGTAACCCTAAGTAAAAAAATGGATTCTTTATTCTACGCACACATACGCACTCAATTGCTATATGGTTCGATTAGATATTAACATAAAAAAATTGTGTATAAAGACCCCGTGCATAGCACGGGTCACAATCCTAGTGAATCCTAAAGATTTATCAGAAGATCTGGAAAAATTTCTTATAAATCTTGAAGATTTTATGGTTCCAGAATATGATACATTTTATGTATGGATCTAGAAGATTCAAGCACAAATAAAATTAACTATGTTCCACAAAAGAAAATGTGAAAGTTTTAAATGTCTTATTGACAAATTGAACATATAGTTCAAATGATGTATATTCCTTTGTGAGATGAGTATTTTGGATGTAAATCATAAGAGATGCTAGCAATATTTTGAACGTGGTTGCATCTCTTTTTCTCAAAACTAGCAATATGTGAACAAAGAGAATTGATATTCTGAATGTGAATCATGAACATGAGCAGCAAAATGAATTGATATTCTTGCATTCTATTATGAGCTCTTAGTATCAAGTTGCAAATTGGTATTCTTATTCATTGTATTTAATTACGTTCTTTTTTCTTCTACTGTCAATGTTTTTTTTTTTGAACAGTTCTACTGTCAATGTTGAATCCGTTTAAAATTAAAAAAAAAGGGAATAGAGAAATCAGTTTAGATTGTCATTTATAGGAATTAGTTAGTATTTAATTTATTAAGTATGTTTTTATTGCATGAAATCAGTTTTTTTGACTTTTTTTTAGAATATGCTTTTATATTAAACTGATGCTTTTATTTTAGGCTTAAATGCACTTTTGGACCCCCAAGTTTATATTTTTTTGCGATTGTTGACCCTGATCTTATTTTTCTACGAATGGAGACTCTAATCTTTCTAAATGTTGCATTGTTTACCCTTCCGTCCAAATCCGTCAAAAACTTGACGGAACCCACTTACCTGGCATTCCGACGGAAGTGTAAACGGTGCAACGTTTTGAAAGATTAGGGTCTCCATTCAAACTAAAAATAAGATCAGGGTCAACAATCGCAAAAAATGTAAACTTGAGGGTCCAAAAGTGCATTTAAGCCATTTTTTTAAAATCCCCCTTTGATCCACGTGGAAGGCCATATCAGCGTGTTCCGTCAAGTTTTTGACGGATTTGGACGGAAGGGTAAACGGTGCAGCGTTTTGAAAGAATAGGGTTCCCATTCGTAGAAAAAAAAAAATAAGGGTTGATAATCGCAAAAAGTTAATACATGAGGGTCCAAAAGTGCATTTAAGCCTTTATTTTAGGAGCAATCATATGTCCTTTAGTTTCTCTCTGACCAATTTTATTATTATTTTTTCCTCATCAATTTTATGTTTTTTTTCTTTATAGTGTAAAGTTTTGTTTATAAAAATTCAAATTTCATTTTTATATTAATTGCTATATCATAAATAGCTTAATATTGATTGATTGCTTCCTGTATGAGTTAATGGTTTTTTTTAATATTATTTAATGTGTTTTACCTTATTTAAAAAAAATTGAATTTGGAGTTACATCTTAATTATAGCAGTTTTTTTAATTTCAATAATATTCATTTACCATATTTATATTCATAATTTATGATATTTAATGTTCCTATTTAATACTCCCTCCGTCCCTAATTATAAGCTAACATTGAGACTTTTTTTGTGTCACTAAATATAAGCTAACCTTGCAAAAGTTAATATTTCTTTCCATATTCACCCTTGCATTTATTGGTAGTGGAGCACCACCATTAGTAGTACAATGATGAAAAAGTGTTATCATAAATAGGGGTAAACATAGAAAGTTGTACATTTTTTTTGAAAACCAATGCATCAATTAAGGCTTTCTTAATAAGTGTGATTTTTACAACTTTAGCTTATAATTTGGGACGGAGGGAGTATTTAATAAAGGGTTATGATTGAAAAAAAAGTTAAGTTGATCTTTGTCCTCAATCGAGAGACATAGTCTAAGAAAATGCATTTATGTGCATTAGTGTGTGATTTGATGACCAAAGCAATTATCATTCCATAACGTCATCATTTATGAGTAAATAAAGTGTGAAATATGATGACCAATTCAATCAATGAGTCTTATTTGGATGAATTTTATGATGTATTATAATTGAGATATTTCCTGAAGCAAATATTTTATCAAACATGACAAAAGTTGTGATCTTTTATGTCAAAGTATGGTTAATTGTCCCAGAAGGATATGATAACGTAAATGATATTGTATGGTGGTTCTCCAGAAGAGACCTATGAAATATATCTCAAAGCAATAGTATAATAATGTGGTGGTAACTCACACTTGAGGGGGAGAACGTTGGGAATTCAAGTGTGATTTAGAGACTCCTATTTTGAGCTCTCCAATTTCCCCAACTAGTGATATAATGTGAAAATCCCTGAAGGATTCAAAATGCGAGAAAATATTCTTTGAAATATTGAAGCATTATTTTGATTAGCGAAGTTCTTTATATGGAAAAAGTGATTGTGATTGACATATGACCGGTTAGACCATCACGAGTCTTATGATGTGAAAGTATATTTCTTAGATGTTGTTCTCAAAGTCAAAAATTAAAATTGTGGCAAAAATAAGGGAAATTCCCTATGATTCTTGAATATATTTGATGTGATACATGTGCACGTATACCGTATTTATCGATGCATCGACCTTGATAAAGTGAAATTTCCAACATTGATCAAATTGGTATGTGACATGATTTTGAATGTCGAGTTGCACATGTTCATATTTAAAATTATCTACCAAAGATATTTAGCTAAATGCTTCTTATTTATAGCTAGATAATCATTAAGAGAACAAATGTTTTTTTTGGACAATATGCATCAAGCCAATGAGTTATTATAATTCTCTTCATTGCAATTGGTTCATTGTTAGGAACCTAATATCTCTCATCTAAGAACTTTTTATACTATGTGTTCTTCGTTGTCCAGCAAACAACACTTAGATGAGATGAAAAGAAAGCTGAGACTATGCTATGAATTTGAGCTATTGCCAGAAGATATTGCATATCTTACTTATCGTTATTTCTCGGCATAAGGGTGAGAGAAAAATTAAGCAGCTCAGAAAATTTGTTTTGAATGCATGTATACTCGCACACAACAATATGAATCTGAAGTTCAAAAGATGCATTCTCTGATCAAAAAGGGATTTCTAAATTCCTTTATGCTGCAAATGACCTTCTCTATTGAAATTTTATTAGGCTAAGGCATGCCTAAACTTGGTTCCAAAGATAAATTTCAGAGAAGGAAGATGGTTTTTTATGAGGAGAATTATCATGAAAAGTGTAGAGATTACGAAAACTCTTTAAACCCCCTGAAGAGGTTCAGATACCTGTTATTATTGATACAAAGAGATCTCAATCGATTGTATCTCTACAAGTTGAAACAAGGAACCAAGAACTTGAAAAATTGTCGACAAATGAAGTAGCGCTCAATATTATAAGTGCGAGAATATCGAACCTATATAAAAGGGTGTGGTTGGCCAACATATAAAGAAGCAATTCATTTACAAAAATATAAGAGTCTTTGGACTTAAAGTCAATACCCAAAAGATATCTGAATATGAGAAATTCTACATCGGAGATTCATCCATCACCTTGTAGACAACACAAGGCTAAAGAAAGATACATCAAGGGAGATAGTACAAAGCACATATCACCGAAGCTCTTCTTCACTCACAATCTACAAAATATGGTGACAAAGGCATCCAACAAATTCATTCAAGTGATAATTTGACCGACTTGTTCACGAAGGTCATTCCGACTACAACGTTTGAAAAGCTTCTGCGAAATATCGGAGTTCGTCGGCTGAAATATCTCAATTAAAATGCATTGTACTCTTTTTTCCTTAACCATGTTTTTTTTCTTATTGGGTTTTTCTTGGTAAGGTTTTTAATGAGGCAATGTACAAAGACGAACTATAGAATGATGTACTCTTTTTCCTTCACTAGGTTTTTATCCCACAGGGTTTTTCCTAGTAAGGTTTTAATGAGGCACATTCTTAAGGGATGATCATCCAGGGGGAGTGTTATGAATAGGATGACCATATGGGCTTGGGCATGTATCTCCTCTATGGGCTTGGACCATCATCTCCTCTCCATGTAATTGACCTAACTCTAGTGCTATAAATAAAGGAGGCTGCATCAATCAGCCACACCTCCAATTCCACAATTTACTTGTCTCACTCTTGCATTCTCTCTTCTCCCCTCTCCCTTCTATTAATTTCTTAACAGTATGCTTATTTAGATAGTAGTACTAGACTACTAGTAGTAATATGACTAACTAATATTACGGTTTAATAATTTACATTTAGCATTTTTAATAATCGGTTCGGATCAAACCAAACAACATTTAGTGGAGCCTTTAGTGCATTTTCTTTCAAAGAAAAAATAGTGAATGATATGTGCATTTGGATAAAGAACTTATTGAAATAAAATAGAAAGAGGTTTTGAATAAGTATAAACTATTATTCACAAACCAATCTGAACACCTTATGAAAATAAACTCAAAATAATGTATAGATATGTTTTTTTTTTCAATGAAACTTTCTCAAACACTTACATAAGAGTTTATGTTATAAAATAAACTCAAATATGTTCTTCCAAATGAGGTAAAGTTTCATAAGCCCGTACTTAAATGAGCTTTTATACTTATATAAAATTTATTTAATTATAAAATTGAAATTTCCATCCATAATTATTTTTTTCCACACAAAATTCAATCAATCCAGCATATAGGTGATGGATAAGGCCTAATAAAATTGTGACATATAAACTACATGAAATTATTGAATCCACCGCCACAATTACCACCCTCACTTTCCACCACTGTCGGTGTCGCTATCGCTACCACCACCAACATCTTCATGCCATCATCATCACCATCAACTGCCATCAGCACCCTTCACCACCACCACAAACATCTCCACCGCCATCATTATCACCATCCAACGCCACCGCACCCTTCATCACCGCCATCACCACAACCAACTCTACAACCACCCTCATCACCGCCTCCACCACTGTCATTGCCACTACTACTACCACCACTTTACCGCCACCACCCACCACCACTATCACTATCACCGCCACAACCACCATCGCTGTTACCATTGCTGCCGTACATTACTGTCACTACCACCACTACCATTACTGTCACTGCCACCACCACCACTAGAACCAACTTCAACATCTCCTTCACAATTGCCTCAACCACTCCTTCATCACCACCATCGTCACTGCCACCACCATCACTCTACCGCCACCACTGTCATTGTTGCTACCACAACTACCACCCTCCATCATTGTTACCACCACCGTCATCTCTACCACCACCACCATCCATGACTACCATCATCACCACCGCCGCCCTCCACCAAACATATAATTGTATCAATTTAAACAATATGACCAACGACAATAACATTAAGTCTTTATTTTATCTTATCTTAACAGGTCTAATACTATCAAACTATATAGTATCTAATATACCAAAAGAACCCATAATTCAAGCCCCTTCTTGTATTATCTTTGTTAATTTCTCTATGGCCACTAAGAATTAGGTTGTATTATATTTTTTATTAGTTTAATATAATTTGTTAATAATAATACCCGATAATATTGTGATTAAAATAATTAAATATAGTATACAATATACTAAAAAATTATATATTATATTTCTCAATATTTATAATTAATAAAATTATTAAATATAATATTTCTCACTCAGTGATCAACTTAACTATTAAGTATTAACTGACAAGCGTTACAAATGAGTGAAATATAAATAAGAATATCAGAAGAGTAGAGCATCGAAATAAGGGTAAAAATGGGGAAACCACGACTTATGGCAGGTGTGGATTTCATCAGTAATCTTCATGATTCCCTTCTGATTGGCATCATTTATCTCCTTCCGGGCACCAAAGGTGTGAGAACAAGTGTTCTTTCCCAGCGATGGAAAACGATCTAGAAGGATTGTCCCCACATTAGCTTCGATCAAAGACAAATACTGAAGCATTCGATCGAAAATTATCTTCAAGATACGAACCCGCACACGCGTCTTGCAAGAGCCATAGGCCGTAAGGTACAATGATAAAGATGGAATGTAAATTAATCTGTTGATATTTATTTAATACATGTTTTTATAAATGTTAGGGTATTGTATTAGTCTATAACATCGTCAAGTCGAGAGTTTGATTAGAATTTTAGATTAAGATAAATCTATTGGGTTTATGTGGCTTGGATGGATCTCATTTTGGTTGATTTCACTGTTGTGATCCCCAATGGAGGTGTCTCTCGGTGAGTGTTTGATGCTTGTTTTGGGTATTTGGTTCTTGAGGTGTTTGTTGGGGTTGTATTATCCATATTTTGCTGGTGGTTTTGTGAGTTTGAAAGATTTTATTTGGGTTTGGGTTTGTTTGCGGGACCTTCTTGTATTCTTTTTTTTTTGGTGGTTCTTTGGTTGATCTTGTACTGTTAGAGCTTGGTTTGACACAATCTTTTGTTAATGTTGTGGTTATATTAATGAATTATCTTAATGCTTTCAAAAAAAACACAGTCTATAAACATAAAAATATTTCCTTATTAAAGGAGGTGCATATATAATTAATGCACCTTCAATTCATAACATTTTTTTTCAAATATGTCATGACAAGCACTCTGATAGAGGAGGATAATGTGGATGCAATTGCTAAATCAGCCATGCTAATCAACTTGGCTGTGGATGCTTACTTTAGCTTGAAAATTTGTAAGATTCGACATTTGCTAGAGAGCTGCATTAGTGGGGAAGTTGAGGGATGGATGAGGAAGCTTTTGGAGAAAGGGGTGAGAAAAATTTCAATGGAGCGGGAACCTGATTGTTTGATTTCTCAACAACAACTACGTCAATTTCAAATTTATATTAGGGGGATTATTTATTTACCATTTGATATTTTCTCTGGTTTTGAGGTTCTTGAGTTGAAAAACTATTATCTTAGAACTTCACCCTCGAGCAATCCCCCCCAATTTCTAAAAACTCTAACCCTTAGTGATGTGTGTGTGTCACCAGATGATTTTCAAAAGATTCTTTCTCATTGTTTATCTCTTGAAAACCTAACCTTAGAGAAGTGTCATGTTGAGGATGTTATGATCCAGAGCCCAAGTCTCAAATTTTTTAAAATCTGTGACATGCTTATACCAGAGATTTTGGTTTCTACTGTTAACATCGATGTCATAGAGATTGATACAATTTTTTGCAATGCTAAGAAATTGGTTTTTAAGACTCCAAAACTTCAGGTTCTCTGTTCTTACTTTGATTTGAAGAAGGGAGAGCTTCAATTTTCTCCAATTCATGATCATCTTTTGACTGCAAAGAAAATCCTAGAAGTTTCAAGTGGTAATCTGGTGAGTGTTTTACTCTTTATTTAGTCCACATGATATTTATGTGATACAAATGTGTTGTAGGTATGTGGTTACGGTAATGTTAATAGGGTTCTAGTTACAGTTCCCTCAAGATTAATCTGATCCAATTACACCCTATGAGTTTCCCTATTTGTTAAAATGTTGCTAATGCAAATCTTATTTCAAACTTTAAGTTACACTAATTTATTTTAGAATTTTTGTGTAACTCCTAAACCTTTATTTCACTGTGAAGAAAAAATGTTTGACAGAAAAAGTCTAACAAAATTTTCATATCTTTTAACATAATGAACTTAAATGTTAGTACTTTTAATTATATTGACGAGTGAACTACTAAAACTTCATAAAACAACCCTTTTGAATCTATTTAAATTGTACAAAAGCTCTAATTATGATTTTTAGGTTGTGTAGGATTACTATGTTTATTAATACTTTGGTCTATTTTTTTCATTATCTCAGATCCCTCAAGGTTCAAGAATCGTTAGTGTGTTTGAGAATCTGGTCACTCTTAGGATCGATTTAGATTTGAAAAATCTCAAAAATGGCACAGTTCTCTCATCAGCCCTTAAAACATGTCATAAGCTGGAGAATCTTGAAATTAATTGTCAGGTGAGGCCATGATTACTTCATCCATATTCTTGTTAATTTTTCATTTATAGGTAAATGTATTCCATTACATAGTTTCCGCATTTTATAGGTTGACGATTATTGTGATGAGGTGTATAATCAAAATGAAGACGATTGTCTACCGAACAAACATTTATTCTGGCAAAGAGAGTTTTCTCAGGATATCTGCCACCATCTAAAGACACTTAGCATAAAGGGGTTTATGGGTACAGATTTTGAAGTGGAATTTGTTAAATATATAATAACAACAATCGAAACAATGGAGAGGATTACAATTTTGTTTGTGGACAGTAGCACATGGGCTGAAGCCACACAAACTTTGTGTTTGCTAGCATTTCCGAAGGCCTCCATCAAATTATCCATTACTCTTAAACCTGAGCTGGAGCACATGAAAAAATTTGGTGGGAGCTTTGAAAAGTGAGTCTCAGCTCTAAAAGACCAAAAGTTGTTGCTAAGTGGGAGAATTGTATTTTTACTGCAATTTCTTTGTTTTGAACTCTACAAACAAGTTTATTTCTAATTTTATATGTTGTAATCTTCATGCAACTTTTTTTTTTATATATTGATGCAAGTAATGAATGTTTTGCTCAAATAGTGTTATTTACTTTCTGAATCATATAAATGAGTCATGTTTCTAAATAAGAAAATTGGAAATAATACAGGTCATATTATCGTATTAGAAAATAAGGAATTATATGTATAGAGATGTAAGTTTTGCAACACTGTGTTCCACATTTGATCAAATATTTGGACAAGACCTTTTGTACTGTGTTCAAGAAAGTATATATTTAGAAACCCAATTATTTTTCATATTTGGAGGAAAAAACTGATAATAAAATAATTTTTAAGGAGTATATTTTATGGAGGAGAATTGATTCAGAGAAAATTAAAAATATATTCAATCATGATTGATGAGGTGCATATTGTTAACCAATTGACAACAATCTTGGCCATGAATTTGGTTGACTGTGATGGGCGAATTATAACAATCCACTTACATTTAGGGTGGTCGGGCGCACCGTTCTTGCTATTGAACACTCAAGGTATTATTTTGGGTCAAAGTCATCATTGTACAAATGATTAACAGTCAGCAAGGTTATCTGATACATGGAAATTCTTTGATTTAAACTATAAAAATAATATTTTAACTAAGAATTTAATTAGTACAAATAAAAATTTCATACATGGAAAATCATATGTTTTTTTAATTACAATGGAAAATAATATGTAATTACTTTTTTATGGAGAAGAAAAACAAAAAAATCAAAACAAAATTACAGACAAAGAAAAGCAGCACCCAATTTTTTTTTGAAACGCAATATAATTAGTCAATTAGCGAGCTATGATTGTATAAATTTATGCATAGCATATTAAACTTTAATTATTTGGTGCGAACACATCATAGTTTTTAATTAAAAGTAGCAATTGATTTAAAATCTTTGAATACAAATCAATTTTAAAATGTATATAATAGATTTTTTCAAATACAGATATGACCCTTTTAAAATATTATTGTAATAAAATTTGATTTTTATCCTATTATATCTCAACATTATCAAATATGGGATTATTTTGTCTTATGAAGATCTTATACTGTCAGTTTGTTTTCCTATCACGAAAGTGTATACAAAATGGGAAGTTATGGTGAATTGCCAAATCAGGTTTTGCATCGTAAAATACTAGGATAAAATCATTGATTTTATTATTGGAATATTGAATTACCATGATGAAAAGTTTTTTTTTTTTTTTATACTGATGAAAAGTTTAATTGTGATTGCCAAAAAGTCGTTTATATTTTTGTAAATTGATTTCAAAGTTGCATTATGAAAAGCTGATTTTATTCACGTGTGAATCATATATATCCTCGCCAGGGCCGGTCCCGACATTTTGGAGGCCCTGGGCAAATAATAAAATGGACCCATAATAAGTTTTTTTTAAAGAACATTATCTATTTAAATTGTAAATAGCATCAACAAATGCAAAAATATGTTACACTTATTTAAGAAATTTAGCAGATAATTCGTCGCTACTTTTGTGACGAAAGTTTCCGTCACTAATTCCGTTATATAAATGTTTAAAATATAAAATTTTAAAAACATCATACAAAATGTAGCAAGTCAGATTCGAACCTGGGCACTAAGGGAGGAGAGGTTATAACTAGCCTTAATGTTGCCAACAGTACTAACATCTCTTACTTTAAAAATTTAGCGTTTTTTTTATTATAAACGTTTAATGATTTTTTTTATTTTGGGGCCCCTTCTTTTTGGAGGCCCTGGGCTGTGGGCCTGCTTGCACAGGCCCAGGGCCGGCCCTGATCCTCGCCACATGAATATATATTAGAAAATAAGAACTTCTATCAGGCTCATTTAGTGACGTTGCAACACCAGATTAATTCTCATAAAAATAATTTCACTTGTCAATTTGTTAGATAGCAAATTTCACGTGTTAATTTGTTAAATAGTTTTCAATTTGTTAGATAGCTTTTGATGTTTAAATATGAGAAACTTTTTCATAAAATATTAAAATTTTAAAAGATTTGCCCTAATTATCTAAGATTTACCTAGATTAAATAAAAAACAACAAAATTCAATAAAAATTAATTAACAAAAACTATCAAAAACTACCAAATCACAATAAAAACTCATAAAATTATGAATTAACTAAAAATCCGAAAATTAAATAAAAATACCATAAAATTTAACTAATACTCTAAAAATATATTTTTTCTTCACCTAAAATTTATTTCCATAACAAATCTTGAAACCGATTTTTTAAAGGTAATTTTAAATATGAGAAACTCTTTCATAAAATATTGAAATTTTAAAAGATTTGCCTAGATTACTCCTTACTAATATTGCATCAGCCGTCTCCTCCCCTATATGCCTCTACTGTGAACCGGTTGGCATGGATGAAAAATGAGGAAGATCACTCGAGTATGCTACTTGCTTCATGTGGTGCTGATAATTGTGTAAGTGTTTGACATAAATGTTGTTGAGTAATTAGATTATTTTCCTCATCCTCTTTTGATGTATTTGTTAGAATGGTTTTCTATTCTTATAGCTATGTCTAAGGAAAATATATCCCTACTTGCGTTGTTCTTCAAAAAAAAATATATACCCATCAAACCCTCATCCTAAATCTTCTTTTATTATGTTGTCAAAATGCTCTTTTAGTTTCTTTTGTTGTTCCTTTACCTGAAACTTGCGATGACTAATTCCCTTGCACTAAGTTTCAAAACTGATGATGTCTCTACGATAGGTTCACTAATTCAAATTACACAGAATTGAGCCCGTTGTATGAAAAATACAAATCAAAAGGTTTGTTTTTTGTTCTGTGTCCTTATGTTGTTGTCATTGTTTTCCTTCTCATATGTTGCTTTGTTGGTGTCCCTTTCATTGCTGAGTTATCTGCTTCTTCGGTTTTCTAACAACTCAAATTCTAAATTGACAGAATTGCATATCATTAATAAGACACAATTTTTCTACTAATTCTTAACATTTGTTTGAGTTTTGACATCCTTAGTAAATGACCATTATTAATTATAGATTGATTCAAGATTTTGGCTATGTATACCACATAGCAATAAGCTTCTCATGTTTTCAAGGTTCAAACAACTCACAAACTGTATGGGGTCTCTTTATCTATCTAAAAAACTTGGTCTTTTTTATTCAGGTCATGAAATTCTAGCATTCCCTTGTAATCAGTTTCGGGCACGGGAACCTGAAGATAATGAACAGATACAAGAGTTTGTTTGAACTCGCTTCAAAACCGAGTTCCCTGTTTTTGACAAGGTAAAACCTTTGCTTATACTTGCTTATAATTTCATTCTATCTATAATTATCAAACTTTATGATGTGTATATAATCATATCCCCTGGGTCCTAAAACGTTTTTCCCTTTCTCAATTTGTTATTTCTTTTCTTTGGTAATTGAAATTGATTCCAACACTGACTTAGTCGAATTCGAAGCAATTGAAATTGATTCCATCAATTTTTTATTGTTCGGGTAACTTTTGGTTGGGAAGAATTTATATATCAATAGAAGATTTATTGGGTTCATTAGTTGAAATTTCAGAAACAATTAGAGCTAACTGAACCATGTTACTGATGCTTCTATGCTTTCATTCCTAATATTGCAGATGAGTTTTGCTTCAACTGCATTTTGTGTTGGTTCAAGGTGGCTGCTGGAAAGCAACGTTCTCCACCTTCTTCTGTAAAATTAGCTACTAATTATATCTATTATGCAGACATAAAAAATTTCTATCATATATGGAGTTGATGGAAGTTGCTTTTAGCCTCAATATGTAAATACTAAATACAGGTGTTAAGGATAGGTTTGGCAAAACTTTTCTATCAATAGTGCTGTCAGTTCATAATTAGTATAAGCAAGATCAAGAAGCAATTTAAAAACACTCAGATTCTAGAACTGGTTAAACTTGGTCAAGTTAGTCAAGCATTTACAAATTCATGAGAAGGACCACCTCAATCTCTATTCTTTGATTATTCCATTACTTTTAAGTTTTAAGAGTTACAAATAAACAGGATAAAAAAATCTGCAAAGAGTACTCTAACTTCAAGTTCATCCCACCAATCTCGCATTTCATTCTCCACCATCTTCAAAGCTTGGTTCAAATGTGTGATGCCTTTTCCAGAGGCAATGAACATGAGCCAACATGAATACAAAATGACTTTGCTGATTCAAAACATAAGGTTCTTTTGTCGGAGCAGGCCTCTCATTTATGAAGATATAAGAGCATGAGCCACAATGACCTTTAGATTTAGATTTTGGCAAAGATGGAGAGTTTCTTGTAATAACATTGAATTGTCTAAAAATGTCAAGAATGAATTCTTTAAGATTTTTCTGAATTGAAACAAATTCTCAGTTTTGAAGTGTGGATAGTTGCCTTTGTAGCTGATTTTTTTTAGACATAATATGGCATGATGATTTAATATGTATTAGTTGAAAGCAACAAAAAATATGTTTATATCTGATGGAAGAAGAAGGAAGTGGAGGAAGAGGTTTCTCAATTTTCCATAATTTTAGTCAAATGTGTCTCTTTAAACTTATTGATAGTTTTAGCTCGACCAATGAGCTTTTCATTTAAAATTAACACGAAAATTGTATGGCGGCGATACTGTTGATGTGTCTGATAAATTTTGTGGGTGGTCAGAGCTATGGCCTATAGGGATATGTGGTTAGATTGAGTTTGTCTGAGCAAGACCACAACAATGACCAAGTGAGTATTGATTGTCATGATATTATAAATATATCAAGTTGTGTTATTATTTGATTCTTTATGTACCCTGCAATATTGACTCAAACTTGGATGACTTGGAATAAATACAATAATGTCATACTTTATGATTTATCTTTCACAATCCTGATTTGTGCTACTATTAGATTCATATTTTTTAAGATTAATATGTTGGTAATTCCTTATATCTGTGATTTGTGCTATTGTCTTCATATTCACGAAGAATTTGAAATGAGTTCCTGTTGATCTCAATCAGGCTTAGAAGAGAAGTCTTTATATCCACTTTGCTTAGCATTTCCGACTCTTCTATTTTATCAGTTGTTTAATATATTTTAAATAATCAAGGTATTAATGGCGTATCACATACAATAGACATATTCTCGTGCAACGAGCGGGTAAAAAAATACTAGTGTATATTATTATATGGAGATTGCATGATACACCCTTTTTTATTTGTTTTACTTTGATAATTCTTTTGGAACAATACTTTGATAATTAGATCATATCTCTCTCGCTCTTGCTGGTTTGTTTCTAGGGTTTACCCATCAAATTAGCTGCTGCATTGTTTTTGGTTACATGGATTCAAAGGGGAAGGATTTAGTTATGTGACTTAGTGTTGAGCCGAAATTTCTAAACATATCGACACCGGTGTTAGGAGGATGATTCCTCGACAAGAAGGACCATGATGAAGCTCGAAGCGCATTAGGCAACGCTCCCCCAAAGTCAAGGAAGGCGAGGAAAATTCGACAAACCGACGAACTCGACGAAGGAGGCAGTTACCAAGTAGTGGGCGGTTATCAGCACGTGTGCATACCCACGATGCCACAAATGGCGGTGGTTACCCACGACTCGAGGCTACCCACGTCGCGAACAAACCAATTAAAGTCACGTGCGCAAAGCCACCGGCTAAACGTGGGGTAAGGCGCTAAAATTCAAACCCACGAAGCCATCATGCATTGAAGAAAAAACCGCCAAGAACGTGGAGGAAGAAACAACACTATAAATAGAAGAAGCAGCAGCAGGGAAAGGGGTTCCCAACTCAAACTCTGAAAATTCACCAAAAAGCTCTAAATGTCCGCATCAATGAGACTCAAGGAGCAAAACGTGATGATGGAGGAGTATGTTGCAGAACCAACACTTTAGTTTTCTTGTATTAAGCTTGTTAATTTCCAGTTCCTTTACGCATTTTCCTGTCGAAATCCACATTTCTTGTAGCTTTTGTGTTATTTTGATTCTTTGTAATTGACCCGTGCTTAATGAAATCCAGTTCTACTTGGACCGATTCGTTGTTGTCGAAAAACACTCACGCACACACGACACTTTGGCAAAGCGTTTTCTCAAAAGGACCCTGAATCTAAACTTCCTTTAGTCGAACTAAGAGGATATTTGTTTACCAAAAATCCGTGTAAACACTTAGGCGACTCAATACTAAATGAGACATAAAACAAACTTTAAAGTGAGATGTTTTTATTTATTTTTTGATGTAAATTTTTTTAATTTTTTTTGAAATGAAAAATCATTTATTGAATTATCATAATCAATTTTATTTAACATGTCTTTTTCAATTGACAATATAAATAATTCATTTAATCTTTGTTGAGACATGGTTGATCTAAGATAAATTTTTATTAATTTTAATTTTGGGGCCTTCTTTTCTTTTTGGTCAATGGGGGTCTTCTTTAATTAGTAAAAAAATAATCGGAGGCTTTTTTTACTTGGTAAAAATAATATTTTTTGGTCCTCAAAACCTTACTTGGGTGACTTTAATTTGGCCTTGGGTCGACCCTGACGTGACTAAACGTGATATGGATGTCCCGATTCAACAAAAGGGCTCTCAGATGCCTCAAATACCATTGATGTTGCAGATTCAACTAGTTATGATTTGTCCGGAGTTCGAAATGCTATACTTGATATCAGTGATATGAATGGTAAGTCGGTTAATTATCCTTCAACAATCACCGGAAACAATGATGGAAAAGTTGAATATAATGGTTAGGCAGCAGGATAGTGCACTTGAAGCAGTGGCTCGTCTCACTGAGGTTTTAAGACGTGGAGAAATCGACATATAAAAAGTTTATGCGAAGAAGCCCTCTGCTCACAACAATGTAGGAACTAGAGGGTCTTAATAACAATGGCAGCGAGGATCTTTTGTTGTTGATGTTTGGATTACTGTGTTAGTTGCTTAAGCTTTAGTATTTTGAATATTTTCATGGTGTACTTGTTTGTATGAGGTTGATGTTGGCAAGATGAATTAAACATTTTCAGCTTTACCACTAGTGTTTTTTGTTTTCTGGAAAGCTTAGTGAGGTTTGACACATGGTTCGAGCAATGCAATCCTCAATTTAACTCTTGTATATTTGATATTGATTAGGGTTGCACACGGGTTAGGTTGAATGAACACTACAAAAAAAGTAATTTTTAGTGGCATGCAGTTTCTGGCGGTCTCACTTAGACCGCCACTATTTCTATTTTTTAATTTAAATTTATTAGGTTTTGATTTTTGAAATATCTGAAATGAATTAATTTTTCAGTTTTCACCATCGACGCCTTCTCCTTCTATGTGATTTGCCACCCCTCTTCACCATCGACGCTTTCTCCTTCCACGCCATTCTCACCTTTCACCATTGATGCCTTCTCCTTCCATCGACGCATTCTCCTTCTCTGAAGATATGCGATCTTCATCCATTTGCGCCTTCTCCTTCTCAGAAGCTCCATTTGCGATTTGCGATTTGTGATCCTCCATTGACGCTCAATCTACAATTTCAGGCTATTTCTAGGGTTTGCTTGATTTTTTGTTTGAAACGATTCCAGTTCGTCTCTGTCGCTCTCCCTCAACGCGAAGCCTCACCGTTCGTTCAACGTCGTTGTTGGCTGCTCCTGGTAACTTGTATTCCCCTCTTCCTCTCTATTTTCATGATTCTTTCCATTTTTGGATTTCAGGCCTATGTTGATTATCTGTGGTGGCAGTGCGTACCCTAGGGATTGGGATTACATACGCTTCAGGGAGGTTGCTGACAAGTGTGCGCGCTTTTTCTATGTGATATGGCTCACATTAGTGGCCTTGTTGCTGCTCAGGTATAATTTCATTCGCTCTGATCTATAGAAATGAATCTGCATTCTCATTGGTACAAAGTATATGATCGATTCCATCTGGATATAATTTTGACATGGATGAGCTAACATGATTAAGTTTTGTATGCTGGTTTTCTTGAGATTTTTCTACTTTGATTGACATGAAATTTTGAGATTCATAGCATGCTTGGCTCTTGATGAAATGCTCTAGAGTCTAGAATCAATTCTGGTTAGAAGCTACATATATTAGATTTTGATATAGGTTCATTGGATTATGTGCAAATCACGAGACCAAATGTTATTAGATTGATAATTTGAATGAAGAAATGAAAACTATTTGTTGGTTCACTGTTGAAAATTATTTGTTGGTACATTTTCAGCTTTCAATGCAATAATGTAGCATTCGTTTCATAGAAAGAGGGTCAAAAAATGTAAAAGAGAAGGAAATTTGTAATAATTTAAAAATTGGTAGGATGAAGCATACCTTGATATAATTGAAGTTTGCAAAGAAAGGAATGTCGACAATGAAGATGTAAGTGCATGGAGGAGGGTCTTTAAGTGTATTAAAAGTCTTCTTTATTTGGAATTTGTAGATTGCTCAAGAACTAAGAGCCAGTGTTCATTAAGAGACTAGTCTTACATGTAGTGCTGGAGTGCACCAAAGCGCTTACTTGCCAAGGTTTTGTATGTTATTTGTCAAACATCTTTCCCATAGTTATGTTGGTGTGTTACCGGCTTACTTGCTAAGGTTTTGCATGTTGTTTGCCTGCCTCAGGTTATCTATGCTGTCTCAGGTTTGTGTTTCTTGCATTTTCTAGGACATTGACTCCCTCATTTTGTTAGTTAATTAATTGGTTCTTACAATACTTTTTTTTTTATCCTGAGAATTAAATGAGTCCACAAACCAAAATCAAGGTGTTTTAGCTGTTCATTTTATGAGTGGAACCTAAATCCTTTGCTCTGTCTTGAGGCATGGTGAGGTTGGGTACTGCACTATGGCTTTGAGTTAGGTGAATAAGAAGGCTCATGTCTGTTTGCTGTTATAACTTGTATGAGTTAAAGGGTTGATTGCTATAAGTTCTTGTGGTCTCCTTTGTAGCAATATTTGAGGCTCCCACTCAATTTAATGGTTGATTCATGATTGTATTTGAATTTTGATGATTCCTGCTCTTGTTTTTCCAGTTATGACCGCAGAAGTTAGCAAATAATGATTCAACATTGCTCTAAAATTTGATGTTGATCACTTGATTGCCCTCAATTCTTGCATCCTTTTTTAGAACGGTAGGGTGAATAATTTTCAGCTTGGGTGATATATGTAATAGTCTAATAGCAGGAATGGAAATGAGCAGGTGCTGCATTTACTTGGTTAATAATTACTAAATGTGAGTTTGAGGTGTATAGTGAAGTTCTCAACTTTTATTCTATAGTCCAGCTCTAAGAAATGCTGTAAAAGTATGAAATCTGAATAATGTAAGGTCTCTCACGATGCTAAAGCCGATTAAGCTATGGGTTTACTGTTGTAGGTTGCTGGCTTGCTGCAGTGGTGGAAAAGAAAAGTTGTTGATGCTCCTTCTGAAGCTGATGCTGGTGGACAAACAACAACTATTAGATGGGGTAATTCAGTCACTGATGTGTGAAAAGGTACTTTGTTACTTCACTTAATTTGGTTTGCTTTTGTCTCATTTTAGTATATTACTAGTTGCATTTGGTTAGAGTCGAATTTTTAGGCATAAAGTATACACTTACTGTAAGAAGATTTACTTTGAAAAGTTAATCTATGCATGTGTTAGGAATTTTAGTTGCAGGTGCAGATTCTAACTCATAAACTAGACACAATGACTGGGTCTTCACATACTTTGCATGACATCTCCAATCTGTCAAATTTAATCTGTAGCAAATTTGGACATGTCCCTTGCAAATAGAATTAGATTGATTTGTTGCAAATGCAGATTTTAACTGTTTTATTCCCCTGTTCATCAGCACTCAGGACTCCTTGAAAGGCCTCCTGAACTGATTTTTCAGACGTGGTGCTATATACCTAAGAGAGTCTTCTGTAAGTTGTATTATTGTAAAGAAAACATGTTTCTGCTCTGTAGTCATGTGACCTGTATATACACGCTTGCAATGTTCTGTCATTATCTTATTTAGAGAAACTAAATTTTCATTGATCATTGATGCTGCCATATGCTTATTAATTCATGGTAAATCTTTGCTCTAGGATCTAATGGTTACTTCTTATGAGACTTGAAACTTTCATATTATAGAGAATTTAATGGTCACTTTTTATGAGATTTTCAAATTATAGAGAATTTAATGGTGACTTCTTTTATATAGTTTTATCATTTGAAATTTATAAAGAATCAAATTTCCTCTTCAAGTTGATAGCAATATGATTCAAGAACATGAATTTCAGTCCAATTGTAACTATTTTCTGTTAAAATATTTTGTGGCGGTTAATGTGGCGGTCTTAGACCGCCACAAATGTTCGTGGCATGTAACACCAGCGGTCGGCTGGAAACCGCCACAAAGACGGTTGTGGCATCCGGGAAGGTGGCGGGCACGGTGACCGCCACGTGAGTATTTAGTGGCGGTTATAAACCGCCAGAAATTAAAAAAAAGACCGCCACTAAAAATTAATTTTTTTGTAGTGGAATTTTTAGCTTAATAAAGATTCAAACCAATCAAAACGGTTTTGGTTGTGTTGAATTATGTGAATTTTCACATTCTAACCCGGACCAACCTAATCCAAGCCGACGATGTTTGGATGGGTTCGAATAGATTGATTGGATCTTTATACTAAAATAATAATAAATCTAGAATATTGAAAAACATTTTAAAAAATTGAAAAAATCTGAAAATATTAGTAAATTTGTTATAGTACTTAATCAAAAAATATATTATAGTACCAAATCATATAAAAAAGACATGCATGAGAGTGAGGGACGACACCCCTGGACTTGGAGAAGAAGGAAGATCGTAACGGAAGAAAGAGTATAGAAAGTGAAAAGTAAACTGTGAAATACAATTAGGTTTTCAAATTTTACATGTTAGGTAAAATTATTAAAAATATATAGTAAATGATATATTTATTATATCTTTAGATTTTGGGTTGAGTTGAGTGAATTATTATTAAAACCAATATTCGATATGAAGATGTTTGAATTGTAATTAAATCCATCTGATGAACATGTTTACCAGATTCAACCCGCATTTTGTAATTTGATCGGGCGGGTTCATTTGGTCTACCCTTTCATGTGCACCATTTGATACTAATGTCACCCGTCTTTATACTTAAAAATATATTGAAATATCTTACATTGATTTTTTTTAGCTGAAATTATTCACCGTCGATAGTAGTAATTAAACCCTTCAAGGGAGCGCTCATACTAAGTGGTAAATGACCGAGGATCAAATACCTGAACATTTTTTTGTTAAATATCTCATTAATTTAATTAGAATACACGATAGAGTTAACAAATTTACACAAAATCAATCATATAAATCTTCCGTCAAAAAAATCATATAAATCTTCATTCTATAAAAAAAATCATATCTCATCATTTTCCATTTCTAATCTTTTTCCAATCCCTTAATTGAATTATGATACGCCCAAATTTTTTAAAAAAATTACCCTAATTTAACTCCTAAATACCTATAAACAATACTCAACCTATTCGATAACAAAATTATTCACCTAGATAGAGATCAAATTTAGTTTTTTTTAGCTAAATCAAAAGTTGTTATAGAGAGATAGAGAAGAAAACAAATTGTGGAAAGAAGGAAGAAAATCTAAACTGACCGCCTAAATATTGTTTCCTGATAATCTAAGAAATTAATGGAGAATAATTGTGATTAATGGTTGGTTAAGCGCGGTTGACTCGGTTAGAAAATACTCGCCTCTTATTGACACGAACACTCCTCGTTACCTCAAAATCCTCACCTCCTTATCACTTCATATAAATACCACTCTCCACCCCTTTCCTTTACCTCTCTCTGATTCTCACTTCTTCAACTTTCTCTCTCTATCTCTAACCTTTCTCTCTCTAACTTTCTCTCTCTAACCATGGCCAACACCAACATTGCCTTCTTCCTCTTCATCGCTTTACTTGCTACCGGCGCTCTCGGTCAGGCTCCCTCTCAGGCACCGGCACACTCCCCCACCGCCACCCCAAAAAACCCTACTCCACCAACAGCTTCACCACCAAAATCCACCGCCACCCCTCCCACCTCTCACTCCGCTCCTCCCCCTCAAGTCTCTTCACCACCCACCCCTACCCCCACCTCCGAACCACCAACCTCCTCCGAGTCTCCCACCGAATCCCCCACCGAATCCCCTCCCGCTCCCATCTCTCCCACCACCGCCCCCGCCGCCGGTCCCATCGTCAGTGACGCTCCTGCCGAAGCCCCTGGTGCTGCTGCTCCTGCTAGTGGCGCTGCTTTTCTCAGACTCTCTGTTGGTGGATCCGTCGCCGCTCTAGCCGCCGCCGCGGTGTTGCTGATGTAGATCTGAGTCGTCCGTCACGTGGTAGATGTTTATGGTTTTTAGGGTTTATTAATTTATAGTATTATATTATTATTTCGTACGAGATTATGAACATTATTATTAGGTTTTTTAATTTTGTTGTTTAATATTGTCACTCATGTGATTAGTGATATTATTATTATTGATAGAGATTGCTGAGGGGTCTTTTTTGTTTTCTAGGGTTTGATTGACTCTCTCTGAGACTACTATTACTATTATTATTATCATCGTTTTGATTATGGGTTGTTTTATTTATTTGTTTATCTTTCTGTTTTATTTTATTGTTAGTATTATTTTTTCTCTTAATACGACATGTTTCATTTGGGTTCTGTTAACATGTGTTTGTGACAGCTGGAGAGGAGTGTTGTGTTCTGCTTTTACGATTTTTTTTGCTTTTTTAATTCAATTGTTGTTGTTTTTGGGGTTAAAGTATAAATAGAATAAAGTTGAGGGGTGATAAAAGTAGGTTAGGATGGGAAAAAGGTGGAGTTGGGTGGGTTTAACAGGTGTCACGGATGCATGTGCTTGGCGACACATAGTTAGGAAAAGATAGGTTGCGTGTTGTGTGTGTGTGTTTTTCTATAAAAAGCTAAAACACAACACTTTCCTTATTCTCGAGGTTTTTCTAGTTTTATGTATTCTTTGTAGGACCTTGCTAAGCAGGCATTACAGCACAAAAAACAAACATCTTTGTTTTGTAGTTTAAATTTTAAATGACTCTTTTATGACTAAGATAATTGATTAAGAATTTAAGATGTTAAATAAAAGTGATTTAGAATTTAAGATAGTGGGTGCAATGGTATCTTAGGAATGCGATGGATTCTTCTCGTGAGGGGCATAAGTGGCGTTTTGTGGTATCCCGTGACGTTGGAATTATATGGTTGGTAGTAGGTTGTGTTTTCACGATCTCCATTTTCTTCAACGGTTTTCACAATCATCTTGATTCATTGATAGTGATTTACGTTATTTGTGTTTTCTTTTGTCATTTCTTTTTCTTGTCAAGTGCGTCTGGTTGACTCTTTTTGGGATTAATTTGTAGTTCTTATGTAACAACGTTATGATGGATAGTTGATCGAACGAACCGAAGTATATTGGGATAATTGTGAAGTTTCCCTAATTTAGGGATTTATAGGGTTGGTTGAGTTTTTAAGCCTAAAATTAGAGATAAATTTCAGAAAAACGAAGTTAAAGTTATTTACTCTTAATTTTGAAATTGTAATTTGGCTGTTATTTAAGAAAAAGACGTTAGTGATTGTGATTTTTTAGCTTATCAAACATGCCACCATCTCTTCACATTTGCCGCACTACAGTCACCAGACTTCATTGCCGGGGAAGCATTTACCATCACCACCACCTACAGTCACCGGATATCATCCATGGTGGTCATTTCCACTGATATCCTTCACCATTGTTCTTGCCTAGTGCTTTATTGCTAACACTATCACCACTGTCATCACTTGATTTATTGCTACCACTATCACCATTGTCATCACTTGATTTACTGCTACCACTATCACCATTGCCATCACTGGATAATCACTGGATAGCTACCGTTGTTGAACAACATCCTTCACCACTACCACCTTACATTTTCCATATCATTGGCATCCATTACCCTCCACCATTGCCTTTCCACCTGAATCCCTTCAGTTGTAACCGCCATCTTCTATCGTTGCCTACTAGGGGTGAACATGGGCCGGGTAGATCCAATGAATCCGTCCAACCCAATCTGATCCAATAGAAAAAATGCGAGTTGGATCGGGCAATCGGGTTAATCGGATGAATTTTACTACAACTCAACCAAATTCGGATCGGATTTCGGATTCAGTTCAAATCCATCCAATCCAACCCATGATCCATACATATAATAATAATTTTTTTATAATTTTACTCATACTTGGAGTGCTAGTGTCGAAGTAATGACTTTTGAAACTTTGAGACTTAAGTATTTGTAGTTATTTGTCATATTTGCAGGGGCGGACCCACGTTGAGTTCAGGGGGTTCAACTGAACCCCCTGAAAAAAAAAAATTCCTACATACCCCCCTATAGTAATTTTTTTTTGAACCCCCTGAAATTAAAAAATTGCACCTAGATCCCAGCAGCCTCACTCTCTCTCACGCACTCATTCAGCCATTCTCACTCTCAGACCTCAGTCTCTCTCTACTCACGAACGATTCTTCTCCTTCTCAGCTTCTCTTGACCACCACCTCCACCGATCCAGCCGACGCACCACCTCCGGTCCTCCACCGATCCAGCCGACGCACTCACGCACCACAATCCTTCTCTCAGTTCTCTGCTCAGTGCTCACTACCTCTCTCTCTCTCACGAGTGACGAGTCACGACTGGTTCTTCTTCTTCCTCACTCAAGCACCACGCGGCCACGCCACCACAGCACCGCCGGCGGCCGGCGCACGCCACCACCCACTCTCTCTCTCTCTGTTGAAGCTTGAAGCCTTGAAGGTTGGTTGGAATTGAAAACCCCCAAATTGAAAAACCCCAAATTGAAAAACTTCTATTATTTTGATTTGCTTTCCCTTTTGCTGAGTTTGAAAGTAGTGTATGTTGTCAATTGTTGAATTTGCTGAAATCAATTTGTCAATTGTTGGCTGGAATGTTGAATTTGTCAAAAGGAGCACTACCAGTACCAGGTCCAGGAGCTTTAGGATGTTGAATGTTGAATTGTTGGCTGGGATATTGGGATGATTAGATGATATATTGATAATTTGATATTGTATTTTACATACACTAGTTTGCTTAAAATGGGAGTAATTGCTTAAAATGGGAGTAATTGGTTTGAGAGTAATTGGTTTGATTTACATGAGAGTAATTGGTTTGATTTAAATGGTTTGATTTAGTAATTGGTTTGAGATTGGAATTTGAATGGAAATGTTTTCAAATTGCTCAAGTTTGTCATGAATGAATCTAATTTAAGTCTACTCTATCTTGTGAAGGTCATGGATAAATTTTTAATAAAGAGAGCAAGGTCATCAAGTGAGCAATGTGGATCAAGCTCATCACAACAACAAGTTCCTCCTATTGAAGTAAATCTAAATGAGTTGCCATCGGATCCTGGATTGCGACCCAGAATTACAACATATCATCCTAATGATCAAGGTGTTAACATATTACAGTTGTTTTTAATTATATTTCTATCGATGTGCTCATTTGAAAAATTTGAACCCCCTGATCCCGGGGTCCTGGATCCGCCACTGCATATTTGAACTTAGAGTATTTGTTCATAGTTATTTGTTACATGTTTATATATAGTTATTTGGCATGTTGAAGACATCTAAGTTCTAAGTGTCATGTCATGTCATGACATTTAGTGTTGTTTTTCACTTTTTAGGTACTATTTATGTTAGATTGTTTCATGTCATTTGGTAATGAAGTTTTATGTTTTCATGATATTTGGCTATATGTCATTTATGTGGTATTATTTCATGCTATTTGATATGACTTTTTGTGTCTTTTTCATGTTATTTAGTATTATAAAATATTTAGTATTTTTTATAACTTTTTCTGAATTTATAACAATTTTTGCAAGATTTTTTAATATTTCAGAGATATTATTATTTTAATATAACGACCCAATCAATCCATCCAACCCAATCCGAACTTCGTTGGGTTGGTTCGGATCGGGTCCGAAGAAGAAATTCGTGAAATCCAACCCAACCCAACCCAGACAATTTTGATCGGTTCGGATTTTATTTTGACCAAAACTCATCCAACCCAACCCATGTGCACCCCTATTGCCTACCCAATACCATTCACCACCACAACCATCTTCGATCATTGCTTACCCAACACTAGTCAGGCAACCTCGACTACCACCATCATCATTGCTACCATCACCATTGCTATACACCTTACTTCACCACCACCATTTGATACCTTCCACCGCAATTTTCATTTGGAACCCTTCACCGCTAATACTGCCCAACACCTACCGTTGCAATTGGCTTGTACTCCCATCATTGTTGCCATGTGTGGGACATTCCACAACGCATGGTAGACAATGTTTGGGTAGTGGTGGTGGAGGGTGATGACCATGGTGCTGGATGAATGCATCATACAAAGGCCTCGAGTGTGAAGGGTGTTGAGTGACGGTAACAATGATGATGGTGTCAGGAAACAATTCAATGTGTCGTGTGGCGATTAAGATGGTACTATAGCAATGATTTTCAATATATAATGTTTTTTTTAAACTTACTAAAAGCTTGTAAAATTTTAAATTAATTTTTATTTTTAAATTTTTTAAAAGAGATTATCTGAGAGTTTACCCTATTTCAAAACATTTAGTTGATATACCTTCACGGCTTCACCTATAGTCGATTTGCACGTGTAATTTCGAAAAGATCTATCAGTGAAATTCCATACCAGAAAAAAGAAATTAAATGGTTTTAACTTCAAATTTCAAATTAGATGGAAATGTTTATTTTCTTAATTTATTCTTAAATAAAAAGTTCAACATTTTCTTCTCTATTTACTTAATCACTAATGTAAGTCGTTTACCAGCCCTGTTCTTAAAATGAGAAAACCCTGAGTAGATCACACAAAAACAACATAGTAAGAAGCAACAATCACCTCACCCTTCATATTAATTAAAAATCAGCAAGAAAAACATGTTTGATTTCCCTAGATAACTGATGACTACTAAGTGACTGATGCTGCTAGAACCTCAACTAATAATCATAGAAAAATCTGAATAGATCAAACAAGAAAGCTAAAAGATAACAATAATAATAATAATAATAGTAAGAAACCATGAAATTAAGCACTGACTCTGCCCTGGCTTTTCTCTGAATTATCTCAAAAGTCTATCATCATCATACCAGAGGCAAAGCATAGTAGAAGATCCATGAAACAATCAACATAGCAACAAATGGTGAGAGACTATCCCCTGAAGATGAATCTGTTTTGGCGGTGGGGGTGGTGGTGGTGGAGGTGGGTGTGCCTGTGGTGGTTGAAGGTGAACCCTTCCCAGATGATGGTGTTGTAGAAGAAGCAGCGCCTTTGACAGTAACTGCAAGTTTCATGCCACCTGAACAATGTCCAGGAACAGAACATATGAAGTAATGAGTGCCTGCAGTCTTGAGGGCAATGGTGGTTTTCCCACTACTGTCTGTGCTCAGTGAATTTCCTGTGGTGCAGGATTTGTAGTCACTCTCTTTAACTTCATCCACAGTGTGTCCAGCTCCATAGTTGAACACTGTCACATAAAAGAGTACAAATGTTTATAGTAATATCATTGTGTTTGGTTACATGTTGTTTCGTAGCCTTAGAATCAATTCTCATTGACCGAATCACTTTCATGTGGTTATCTACCCATTTGGATGTAAATTAAAGAGCACTTATTAGAGCTTATTTAGTGGATTTTTGTAGTAGATAAGCTCCAATAAATTTATATCCAAAGGGCTCTATATAAATGTTTGGCGATTAACGTACAAAATTGATTTTCCCCAAAATTAGTTCTCTGAAGAAGTTAGAGAGTAGCTGCAACTGATATAATAAATTTTAAACTTTTATAACCGGATTTCATAATGTTATTCTATAGAATTCAGTTTTTCGTATAAGTATATACAAGTATAAATTACTTTACTTAACTTAGAAAACTTACTTTTGTTATAGCAATTCTGCCAAAATCAATTCTATCAGAAATCAATTTTGACAAAGCATATCCAAACAGAAACACGCAATGAATTGTGCTAGTTTGAAATAAAGAAAAAAATGTTACTGCTCTTTACCAAGGCTATCACCAACTGCAAAGGTCTTGTCACTAGTCCATGTGCTATAATCAGCACCAGCTGCCCAACCTGAAGTATCTCCCACACTGTATACAGTTGCAAGTGTTGGCAGGACCATGTTGATTGCTACAAATAAGCCCAAAACCAGAGCATTTGAGAATGCCATTTTATGAGAATGAGCTACTGAGTGAGAGGAAAGAAGAGAATCAGATTATGGAGGAGGCTCTGATGATGATGGTGTTGGATAGTGGGGTTGCTTTATATAATTGCGAGAAGGGTATGGTATGGGAGTTGTTAGACTTAGGCCCCATTTTGCATGAGGATGATGACTTGAGTTACACTTTGTACCTAATTACTGGAAAGGAAAAGATGGTCTTCTCTGTTCTTTCAAACTTCCATCATGAGATGTGGAATAGTGGTTGAAATGAATTATTCAGTTGCAATTATGATGCTGTCGACAAACACATGCCAATAAGAATTTTGCTAGTAATAGTCTAAAATGAGCAGTTATGATGGATTACTTGTGAAGTAAAAGGAATGGGAAATTAGGCTTATATGCCTGTCTCATTTACCTACCCAATGTTTAACTGTTATCTGTTTTTATTTTAAATCACATGTATTATTTCCTAAATCAAATCAAGTTTGAACCGGATAGAATCATTTTGGACGATATAATTCTCATTATCAAATATTTAACGCAGTTATATTCATAGAGACTCGAACTCGAGATTTCTGTTGACATCAGCTTCAATTAGAATAACCTCACTCAATTGATGTATGCTCTTGGAAGTTAACCATATTATCTTTTGTTTATGGAAATGTGTTATTCCAATTTTGTAGCCATGTGTTCCTACCTTTGGCTGGGAAGGTTATGTATTGACGCCTAGAAGGAAATTGTCAACAACATTAGATGAGGGTCCCTCAATCCTGTACATAATTACATAAGCAAGATCATGTTTTGAAAATGAATGCTTGCTTAGAACCTACTCATTGTAGTGCACTCAACAACACAACACAACACAACTACTACTAACGCGTTTTTTACCTGAACCTTTTACCTTGGACCAACGTGTTCCTAATTTATATTGGCATGCCAAAAAGGTCTAATTCATGATTGCAAAATTCTAAACACAAAAGAATGCATGGATGATGTCATTGTGCAGTTCTCTGTCGTCATTCTTAAGGCTATCTTTTGATAAATAATAGAGTTAAATGGAAAGGAATGTTACTTAATAATATGAGACGAATTCATTCTTTTATTGTTTGATATTTATCAACACAAACATAACCAAGAAAAGAATACAAAATATTTTTATTGGACATGTATGTACAGCTTCACATGACTGTAATTCTTCACCTATTTTTTGGACATGTATGTTTCCACACACTGTAAGCATGAGATTAATTTAAACTCAAGATATTGAGGTTGTTTTTCTTGAGGACTTAGAGTGACTTATACAAATAGGCCAAGGCAACAACTCCACAAATTGAGAAAATGACAACAATTTTCATAAAAAACCTTAAGCAGTTTAGCTTGAGTTTATTCTTTTGCATTGTATATCTTTATTTAACTCATTCCTAACTAACGTGATACTTTAAACTCACATTTAACTTCCCAACTGTTATTTCCATGAGTATTCTGATATTGAACAGATCTCCCAACTGCAGGAGTAATACACATGTGCATAGTGGGATGCAATTTTACCACTCAAAATTGCACCAACACAACTAGATGGGGTACTTAATTTTTTATCATGTTTCCAACCAAATTCTCACTAAAAGGATAAACAAGAAACCCCCGCCCCCACGTCAAGTCATGCACGGAAGGTTCAAGTGTTATGAAATTCTGTTTCCTCAGACTCCTTCGAAAGAAACGAGGCAAAACAGAGATAAAATATGGTGAACGTGGCAATGGAGAGAAAAACTTCTTCGTGGTAACCAAAAATCATGATCCTAACTGATTACCAAACACGATGAGCTTTTAGTTGGTAGTAAGACATAGTCATTTTGTGGGGCCGTTGGGTCCCTTTGCTTTCTGCCCAACTATTATTACTAATGAGCTTTTAGTTGGTGTCAAATGAACAATCATCACTGTTAATCAAAGACACTCGAAGATTCCACTTTCCAGTTATATATTCAGCTGAAATAATAGCAAAGGAAACAATAATCATGTTGAAGTATAGTACCCCCCTTGAAATTATGATTGTATACTTGCAATTGTATAATAAACTATGAAATTCTGTAAATCTCAACCATCAATTGCACAACCAATGACTTCAATTGTTTATCCATCTAATGTGAATCCCTCAAATTAGGAGTCTAATCCCTAAGTTACAATAGTAAACTGAGGAATAACATGTTGTCCTCTAGTTGAAATTTTGGAGGGAAATAAGACACAAAATTGGCCAATCTTTAAGTACTTTTATGATTAAGCTTTTGTATCTTCCCCCCTTTTGAATGGTTTTGTATTGTTTCCTTATGGTGCCCCCCCCCCCCCCCCCATGTGTTAAAGATAAAGAAGAAATCATTCGATAGGCTGTATCAATATGTCAATGTGATGTAACCAGCACTAAAGATGCAAACAAAATCACTATTACAGATATGTTTCTTGCTTTCTAGAGATATAGTAGCCTTCTAACTTCAAACAATGAAATGAAAATACCTTGATTCCATAGAAATGTGACCATTCACTTACAAAGACTATCCATTTCTACAATCACAGAAATGCTTATACTAACATATCTATTCATTTCTTGTATCTGTTGAGCCTTTGGTTCGAAAAGGTGCAAACTACCTGTAAACACAGTTTAAACCAATCAAAGACTTCTGCATAATCAGTAGAATGAGCACACTATCAAAACTTTCGATGTAATGGCATACAGCATCAAGAATATTTGAAATGCAGCAGGGAAATAATGATATCAATCAGCATTGTCAACTCCTGCCCCATTCACGCTCAACTCAGTAGATGTATCTTCAGGTTTTGCACTGCTCTCTTCAAGTGGTTGAACAAATCGCTTACTAGGCGCTACCCTGAGTGACCTTCCCATAAAAGTCTGCACAAGAACCATAGTTCCACATCACTCCAACTAAAAATAGTGTCCCAAATTGAAACGCTAAAAAAATAGCTGAGCAAAATCAAGACAAACTAATGCAAGAAACCCCAAGTTACCTTTTCTTGGAACTCAGAAAGAGCTGCATTGGCTTCTTTCTTGGACTTGAAGGACACAAATCCATAACCAGTTGATTTTCTAGGGTCCTCATGAAATACAACCTCTGCAGAAACAACTTGACTACTTCCTGAGTCAAAAAACTCCCTGAGATCTTTAGACGTCGCTTCATAGGACAAGTTTGCAACAAACAAGTTAAATGTTACTGGCTTCCGTTGCACTACGGGTGGCGGCGCTTTCTTCTTTTTTGGTCGAGCATAGTTGAGTTTTAATACGCGACCCTCAAACTCCTACTCAGCATTCAAAGAAAAAGAAAAGGAAAAACACATCAAACCAAGGTCCCTCCCTTCTTAAGGTGTACTCAATGCATTAAAAAACTCAGCAAAACCAGATGCCAGAGTGAATTCAATAACCAAAGGCACAGCAAAATCAAAATGACACAAATTTGCATCATCCCCTAAATGAGAGTAAAATTTTCAGTGTAAAAAGAATACAGAATTCAGGAGTTGGTGAAAACTTTATCAAACCAAATGATAATAGGATGGCCGGATTCACTTTTAATCCTCTAAGAATCACTTCCTCCCCTCAGAAACTGATTAAAGCTACTTCTAGTAGCATCTGCAAAAATCAATTCTCCACAATCATGAAATTCCAAAACACACTAGTTCCTCGTTGGAGAGCTTTAGAATAAATTCTCATTGAGTAAAATCACTTTTGGAGTAAAATTAATTCTGGATGAAATTATTGATATTTGGGAGTCATTTTGGACAATTGATTTCAAACCCGAAATCAATTTTTAGTAGAACCTAGAGAGTAGCTTATGCGTTAAACATAATCAACTACAAGATTTTACAACTGAGTTTCACCATACCCAACAAAAATCATTTTTTCATAAATGTATGCAAACATAAACCACTTCACTTTCAACTCACTTATACAATTATCAATTTTACCAAAATCAATTGTGACAAATGCTCATCCGAACACGCACAAAGATGTTGGGGAGTGATCTCGAAGAATTGATATTGATTTCAGTCTCAAAATCAATTCTGTGTTGAAGCTAAAGAGATTAGGTCCTATGTTAAACATTATCAAATATCAATTATGAAATTCTGAATTTCACAACATTACCCAATAAAAACAACTTTTTTTCATAACTCAGTTCACTTTCAACTCATTTCAACTCACTTTTAACAAAATCAATTGCATCCAAAATCAAATGCTTATCCAAACATGCACCAAACAAAGATAAAAAGAGTGTAAGTGGTGTTTTAGGCTTACATACGATTCGAGCTTGTTGAGAGCCTCAAGAGCCTCTTCTGGGGAGCTCATTTCAACAAACGCCAAACCCCTACTTCTGGTCTTGTTATACATAGAAAGCTAAAGCACCAAAACAAACACAAACCCTTATCAGACATAAAACAAAAACCTCAAACTTTCAGAACAAAAAAGAAGAAGAGGAAGAAACAAAAACCTCAACTTCGAGAACCGTTCCATATCTCTCAAACAAAGACCGAACATCTTCAGGGGTACTTGTCCATGGCACGTTCTGAGCAACCAACCTGGTTGTAGAAAATTCTTCAGTGGTGGCTTCCTCGGTTTGTTGTTGTTGGGTAGTGGAAGAAGCGAATGTGAGAGTGTTGGCTCTGGTACTGTGCGTGATTGATAGACATGGAAGGCGAAACGAAAAGGGTATGTGGCAAAAAGTGAGCTTGGTGGAGTGGTTGTGAGATGAAGATTGGGAGTAAGGTTTGTTGTTGTTCTTCTTGTGGTGAATCTCAAGGGATGAGAAAGAGGGTGAATGGTTTTGTGTGGATATGTGAGTTGTTGTTGTTGAAGAAGTTAAACACAGAACACGTAGCAGCGCCATTGCATTCAATCAGAGAAACCACGAGGTTGGGTTGAGTTGGGTTACTCCATTCTCATTCTGGAGAGGTTTTGGAAGGGGAAGTGAAATGGATAAGGGACATTGGTGTCTTGACTGTTTTGGTGTTTTAGTTTTTTATTTCAAGTAATTTTTTTAATAATATGTAATCGATTGAAATGGAGATAAATGATTTTTGAATTTTAACTCAAATTTTAGTGTAACCAAGCTACATCATGTAAGGTTTAGGGGGAGTGTAGCTCACTTGATGAGATAAGGAAAATGAAGAAATTTGCAGGGGTGAAGGCCCAAAGTTCAAATCCTGACGAAAGAAAATAATTTACTAACAACTAACATTTGTCTATAAAAAAATGTAAGGGTGAGAACAATAGGAGTTTAATTCTTAAGAGAGACGTATGTTGAGAGTAATAACTATATTTTCTATCATGTGGAAACATTTGTTAAATACCACAAAGAACTTGAACTTGATTGTAACCCAATAAAATAAATGTGCAAATTTGTATCGGTTTAGATAGCGATTCAAAGCTGCTAGAAAATGTTTCCCCCCTCCCTTGTTTTTTATATACGTTGCAGACCGTCACAATCTGCGTATGTTGATTGGTGGTCAATTCAATTATTGGGGAGCCAACCCTTACACTATTTTTTAGTTCTCCTAGTTCAGCTACTCGAGCTATTTTAGGTTATGCAATAGACGAGAGACAATATATTGGGGTTTGAAAATCAATTTCTATAATTTATGGTTTGAAAATTTATTTTCATAGTCTCCACTTTGTGGTGGTTTTTTTTTATAGGCAAATGTTAGTTGTTAGTAATGTTAGTAAATTAGTTCCTTCACCAGGGTTTGAACCCTGACCCTTCACCCTTCAATATCCTTCATTCCCTTACACTATTTTTTAGTTCTCCTAGTTCAGCTACTCGAGCTATTTTAGGTTATGCAATAGACGAGAGACAATATATTGGGGTTTGAAAATCAATTTCTATAATTTATGGTTTGAAAATTTATTTTCATAGTCTCCACTTTGTGGTGGTTTTTTTTTATAGGCAAATGTTAGTTGTTAGTAATGTTAGTAAATTAGTTCCTTCACCAGGGTTTGAACCCTGACCCTTCACCCTTCAATATCCTTCATTCCCTTAGCTCACCAAATGAGCTACCCACCCCACCCTCCACTTTGTGGTGGTGAGAGGTGTTATACGACAAGCCCTATGAGAGATGGTAATAAAGAGGTGGAGGATGCAACGCAACAACAATAGTGGAGAGTATCGGGTGGAGATATATGATAGTAGAGGATATTTTAGTAGTGACAATAACACTTATTCTAATTCAGGTGTTTATACTATAAGATAATTTCAAATATATTCTTCAAAATGCATTCTAAGGAACAACTAGACTTAAAAATTGACCGTTTATATAAGTAAAAAATAAAATTTGAATGTTTAGTTAGTATAGATAAACCCCCTAAACGTAATTTAGTTTTAGTGAGTTTCGTTGGGTTTTTTCAATTGTTAATTGGATATGTTTATGTCTTGAAGATTGCTTAGTAATAAAGTGTCCATAAGAATTTTTTTTTGAAAATTGCCAGCCATGGAATTAAATAAAGTTGGGCAAAAATGTCAATACATCAACGTTCACCAAATGTTCCGCAGAGGGAGGTACCTCCTCTACCAAAACATTGGTAGGAAAGTTTGAGGCATTCATCGCTAAAAAATATGCGACCATATTTCCTAAACGTCGAACGAAAGAAAACGAAAAAACAATTTGATTTTTTTATTCTTATAATAGATTAAAATTTTAACATAATTAAATCTCTTTCTATTAATGTTTTTTTTTGGAAGTAAAAGTATTATATTGATGAAGAAAATATCAAAGTATTCCACCTCTTCAAAGGGAACAAAAATCCACCAAAGCGGAACAACCTAGCACTTCAAGTCTCGTTTTTTTTTTGTGGTATCGTGGAGCTCCTTTTGTCAAGACTTACTGATAGACCATTAGAAGCCAAAGGGCTGGAATTTGGAATGTTGAGCCCATTTAAACCTTAGGCGCCAATGAAAACCCAATAGATGCAATTGACAAAAATAAAAGCCAATAGGCATTCGACAAAAAAAAATAGCCAATAGGCAATAAATGCAAAATTTCAAAACCATATAGGTTCATTGAAAATAGGCTTTTTGCAACAAAAAAAGAAGTGAAAATAGGCTTTTATTTATTTTTCAATGAAATTGACATGTTATATTTGTGGGAAGCAGTTGATCCCATTCCGTAGAAGCATGATTAACAATACTGATTCTCATGTCTCAACACTAACAATTCAACAGATATGTAAAACTTTGACCAATCAACTCATATGTAAATCAGAAACACTGTCAGAACATGGTCAGCGTCTATTAGTTTGTTAAAAGTGTCACATTACTTCTTGACCATTCTACAGTCCGGGGAGTTATGCCGTAAGGGTGATAATGGCTGTCTAGCTGATTCTAATTCGCCAAAATCAATCTTCCTCTCCATTGGGCTAGTTGTTCTTGGACTGGTCTTTCTCTTGTTTGACTGCAAAAGTCAAATACAATATAAGTATAAAATGCATACATGTGACATGGACGGAAGCAAAAGATGCATATGATAACTATTAGGCAACTTAGAAACTTTACTGGTATAGCAGATGAAGTAGTGATAAGCATCATAACTGGAATACGGGGGGATATATAATCTTGACATTTTAGGAATGAGAGAGATTGAGTCCACTTGTGAAATGTTCATTATACATTCGTTGGAGTTCAGTTTTGGTTTAGTTTCAAATATACACTGCCTAGGGTTTCAGTAAAAAAACCACTAACAGAACCTCTAGACAAATGCAGATTATGAAAATCCTAAAGAACGCTGCAGAAGAATAATGATCCAGCAAAAAGAGGCACATGACAGGGGACACCTAAATACAGCACATTAGACTGTGGCCCTAAAATATTGAAAAGAGCCAATTGATCTTTGTTTTGTATGCTGTTTAGACCAATTTGTGTTTTTTTGCATTTGAAGTCCTTATGTAATAGAATGGTAGTATTGATTTATTCTTTTTCTCTCTAAAAAAAACTATTAGGCAACTTAGATGTGTATTAAATATAATCATCATCATCATGGAAAAATAGAAAACAAATTATAATTGAGCTCAATCATCAGCAGATGCTGCATATGATAACTATTAGACAACTCTATGCCAGTGATTCGGATTGCGGTTGTGGTTACATTGTGAAATTGCAATAAATGCTGCTGAGATGCGATGCAAATGCGGCATGGCATGTATGCAATTAACCATTAACTCACCTTGGCAGATGCGCTGCTGGTATGCTTTCCCCCAGAACCCGGATGCTTCCCTTCCTTGAGTTGCTTCAATATCTTCTTGTTCTTCTCATCCAATATGATATTTTCCTCAAACAGTAATTTTACCTAGGCACACCGTGCATAGTTAGATATTAACAACAACCATCAAATCATCCACAAAGAAAATGAATTTGTCCAAAAAATAATAAGGGATCAATCAAATTGTACCTCCTCCTCAGCTTTGTGGAGGTTAGTTGTTAGATGCTCCTTGTCTTTCTCAAGTGACTTGACTTTGGCAATTAGTGACAAAACACTCCGTGTTGATGGTTTTATGCTACCAATTCCATAAGTGAAAATTAGGCTAATAAAATCAATTGACAAAAACTGAAATGGAAATACGAATAGAAGTTTACTCTATTGAGCATTATATGGAACATGATGACAGTTAACAATGGCCAGATGAAATACAAAATTCCTAAAGAATAACGGGTAAAAGAAGGAAACAGGACAACTGACTGAAGAGATATTGCAGGCTCACCAGTTCCACATGCTAAGTAACTGTTTACATGACTCATTTCCACTGTTTGCTACCAAAAATGCATATGCAGAATCATCATCATTACTGATAAATGTTGCCAAAACAGAGTCAAGTAAATTCTCTTCCACAGGTGTGCCTGAAGAAGAATCAACCTTCACAGGAAAAGAAAACAACAAGAATCAACATTGGCAATCAAATGAACTAAAACATATCAAACCTATTACCATTTCACCAGTGAAGGAAAAGAATCAAACATATATTGAAATTACAAAAAAACTCATTGCTTATTAGTTGTTTAGATTCATCAATATAGATATATCAAAATGATCATTACTTTTTAGTAGTAGAACATCATTAATATAAAGCACATTACATTTTCAATTTAAAAGCGGATGAAAGTCAATCATATGGTGAGTTATCCCTCAGTATTTTCACAGTTATATGCAGTGAGTAATCTCAAATTCTTATATTGCCAATGGAAACCAAAAATAGATTATAAAAATAACTGGGATGAAACACCTTCACCCTCCTAATGTCTCCACTCATCTCCAACACATGAACAGTGAAGTAAGTTCAAAGTCCTTCTTAGCAGCACTTTCTAAGACATTATAAGCAACTAATTTACATTTTAAAAAAATCAAAACAAGGTGCATCTCTTACATTTTTCAAGTTTACGTTAACGTCAATAATGAAATTCCAAGACCAACTCCTCCACACCAAACCACTTTATTATATTCACAGTTGCTAAAACTGGGGAAAAAAATTAAACCTCTACAGTTACACTTAAAACCCCTTCATCACCCGACTAACAAGCATTTCAAAAATTTCCAATTCCCATCTACTAAATCAATGAGATGGTTAAAAGGATACTTTGATTGTTAAAATAAAAAGAGGGACAACCATTGTTACGGATTGGTGGTGATGCTTGCATTATCACAGTGCATTATCTTTATAAGCAGTGAGCAATCTCAATTTCTAATATCACCAATAGAAACCAAAAATAGTTTATAAAATCACTGGGATGAAACACCTTCACCTTCCTAATGTCTATGCTTCTATCGATTAGAAGCAAAACCACATCAGCAGCCCCAACCCATGAACAGTGTTTTAAGTTCCAAAGTACTTCTTAGCAGCACTTACTAAGACATTGTAAGCAATTAATTTACATCTAAAATAAATTCTATAGAAGGTACCTCTCTTACATATTTCAAGCTTACACTAGCATCTCAATGAAATTCCAACAATTGCTAAAACCCCTTCATTACTCACTTACCAAGCACTGCAAAATTTTCCAATTTCCAAACTACAAACCTACTAAATCATCGAGATAGTTAAAATAAAAAAGAGGGACAAAAATCGTTACCGATTCGTGATGATGCTTGTATTTATTCAATTCATCCTCCAACAAGTTCAAATCCTTCTCCAACTCGAGTACACGCGACTGAGACTCCCGTGCCCGTTCATCAGCCTCGTTCCCAAATTCCATCAACGCGTCCCTATCATGTTCATAGAGCGCGATTTCATGCTCCCACTTCTGGCATTCAGCCACCAAATTCTCACACTCCGACGCCAGCCGATTATTCTCCTCAACAAACTTCTTCAAAGCTCGCGCGTTCATATCCGATTCAGACTGATCCAAAACCAAACCCACAAACCCTCAATTACCAAAGATTGCAAAGAAATGGAAAAGAGGGAAGAAAGGGAACCCACCTTGAGGCGTTGGACGAGTTGGTCTTTGTGGTTCAATTTCGCGAGCAACGAAAGGTTCTGGTCGCGGAGGAGCAATTGAGACTCTTGCGTGGCTCGAAGCTTTGCCGCTAGGGTTTGGGGAGGTACAGAGATTCCCAAGGTATCATCGATGGTTTGCTTGATGTAATTTTCTATGTGTGGTGGAAGATCCATTGTTGCAGAGTGGTTGAATTGGAAGACAGGGTTCAAATTTCAAAGCAAAATCTTCGAATTGCAGGAAATTGAAGAAGAACCCTAATTGAAAAAGCCCCAAATCAGTGTTGGGTTTTGAAGTGAAAGTGAGAAGTGTTCGTTTGGCTCTGGTTTTTGTTCGGAAAAATTGAAATTTTGTGTCGCTTTGATTCAAATTGAATGCGATGACCGTTGTGATCGTGTTTTATATGGATTAATTAATTGATTTTTTATTTTTATTTATTCAAACTTAAAAGTGTTTTTGTAATGTGGTCTATGAATTTGGTTTCTCACTTCCAATTTTTGGGCCTCTCACACTAAGGCCCAGTAACCGCCTGTGTTGTGACTGCATCCACATAAAAAACAGAAGGAAAAAAACACACATGTAAGTCAACATATGTTGGCTCAGTTAGTAAGGACATATCACTTCTTCTTAGAAGGTTGTGAGTTTAATTTTTGTTCCTGATGTGATGACTATATTGACGGAGTGACGGGAAACCTGTAAATACTTTTGTAAGCGACTGATGGTCTAGGAGACAAACTTGTCATCTCTGAAAAAATAAGAAAAAACGTGGAACTGGAAATAAATTTTTGTTTTCATCTGAAATCTAGGGATTGTTTGATTCGTCCATTTCCTATTTTCATTTACAAAGAAAAGAAAAAATAAAGCTGAAAAAATGTGATTGGTTAATATTAAGAAAATGTTTTCTAAAATATGATCAAAACAAAAAAACTGTTAGTGGTGGAGGTGGGTGGAGGTTGTGGCAATAAAAGTGGTGGAGAATGGCGTAATTAAATTATTTTAAAATCTATTTTGGATTTTTATAAATAACATTTTAAAATTTTAATTGAAAATGAATAAATCAAGCACATTTTTTATCTTTTTTGATTTTCTAAAAATAGTAAACAAAAAGTCTGAAGAAACATGTTTTCTAAATTTTAAAAATGAAACTCTTTTCAGAAGAAAATAAAAAAAAAATAGAAAATATTTTCTAAAACCAAACAGCCCAAGTATTCAGATGTTTGCTTATTCGGTCATTATTTTCTTATTGGGCCCAATATATAAGGGGTTGAGTAGTACTTGGTCATTCTTATGGTTGCTTATTGTCTCATTTCTTTCTTATTGAAGGTTTACACATGTTTGATACTCTTATTGGGCGGCCCTTTCTTATTGCTTATGGTGGCGGCGGTGGTTAGAATGACGACGACGATGGCGGTGATGATGGCGATTTTGGTGGTGAGAATGATGATGGTGATGGCGATGGCGATAATGAGGGTGGTTGTTATGGTAGCGATGAGAATGACGACAACAGTCACAATGGCAGTACGGTTTTAAAAAATTTGATAATGAAAAATATTCTTAAAAAATAAAAAATGAAAAATGAAAATGTTTTCTCAAACCGAACTATCATTTATTTTCTTATAGATAATTTCCAATATTGCATGTGTTCAGGTCGACTCTGAGCCATAACACCCAAAAATATCTAAGTCGACCCAAAGAACTTGTTATTAAGTAAGTGCCACAAGAGCAAATTGACTGACTTAGTATAAAGGAATGTCCCGTCTCAGCAATGTTTGGGCAGCCACACAAAGGCCAAGATACGACAAGCAAAGCTTGGCAATCCAAAGCTTACCATGCGCTTGGAAGCTCCACATAAGGACTTTCTGTACATCTGTATAAACAACCACCATAGATCCCGAGCATAAAAGTACTCGTGTGATCTTTCATTTACATAATTATTTATTAGAGCATTCCTTTGAGTTATGCAAGACTCAGAGATTATCTCCTTGCTCTTACAGTGATTTGAGTGTTGAAGTGTTTTTTGTAGATACCCCTTTACATTGAGGACCAACGTCACTATCACGCATCAGAGCCACTCTTGACCACGCTCCGCCGTAAAGCCTGAGAATGACTTTCTAGTTTTACTTCTAGAAAACCATGCATGACTTGCTAGCTAGAGCTCAAAGTGAACATTTCTATATTTTACCTTAATATTTTATTTCTTCAAGATACTTTTGCCTTATAAAATGGAAGGTAGAGTGGTAAATTACTTTGCGTCGACATTTCACCAGTGAGCTATAGCTAGAAGCAAAATCAAAGTAGATGTTTTCCTCAATAATGATTTGAAGTTTTCTCATTTGGAAACTTCTTTGGTGTTAGTCACAAACCAAACTGCACTAAAGCAAACGAATCTCTCCCGAGTAAACAGCCATTCTGGTCCTTGAATGTGTTCACTTATGACGGAGTGGTCCTCAGACTTTGGAAATGAGCTTTTTTCATCCCTGAATGTGTTGCCGTCGGTCAAGTTAGTCCTTGGTTCAGTTTTCCGTTAGTCCCTGAGACGGAAAATGTCAAATGTCACCATTTTTGCCACATGGCTTGACACGTCATCAATTACACACATCTTATTATTATTTCAATTTAGTCCCCTCAAAAAATTAAAAAAAAAACTCTGAATTTATTAATTCAAATTTTCACTTAAAAAAATTCATCTTGACACTAGTTTGTTCTTTGTTTCATTCCAGTAACCAATGAATGAATCCAAGATCAACCAATTTAAGCTGATTTGTAATTTTTTTCCCCTTATTCTGTTACATTTCAATATCACATCTAATTTCTAATTATTTTTAATCCTTAATTTCTGAACTGAAAAACAAAAACTCTCCCTTATTCATCGCTCATCTTCGTCCCCTCTCATCCTATCAACCTCTGTCTTCCTGCATAGATGAAAGTTGCAGAATCTCACACACCAAACGCTCTCTTCTTCCAAACATCACTCACAACTACCACAAATCTCTCCAAATCCATCCCACCGCCCTCACAACCTTCAATCTCTCAAGAGATTAATTGCATCTCCATGTCACCCAACTTAATCAAATCTCCAAATCAAATCCCCAGAGAGCCAGAACGAGATTGAGAGAGCTTGGATCGATGTAGACGAGATGAAACGAGCGAACAATTTTTTTGCTGACGAGGCCTCCGCCGCTGCTCGCCAGATCGAGGATGAGGCCTTTGCTGCCGCTGGTGGCTCCACCGCTGCTGATACCGACGGCATCGAGATCCTCTAGGTGTACTCCAAGGAGAGCAGCAAGCGGATGCTCGATCGTGTCAAGGCCAGAGCCACCACAGGTTCAAAACCCTCACTCTCTCCCTCTTCTTCTCTATCACCACTTCCCCTTTTCTTCCCTAAACAAAACCCTAATTTCTCTCCCTTTCTCTCCTCCAATGGCGAAATCCATCAGCCCAAACGCGACGGTGTCCTCCGCCGCCGCCTCACCGGACATTCCCACTTTGGTCAGGACGTCGTCCTCTCATCTGATGGCCAATTTCTGCTTCCTGGGACCGAACCGTCAAGGTTTGGAACTTGACCAATTGCAAGCTGAGAAACACCCTCGCTGGGGAAAGTAACAGATTGATTCAGAGATTGGGGAAAATTGGGGGAAATTTTGTAATGTAAATGAGAATTAGGGTATGTTGGTTACAATTTTTGGATACAATTTTTTTTGTTTTTTTTTGTTTGTTTTTAATTTTGCTGATCTCGTTTGTAGTTTATTTCCATGGAGGATGAAGATTTGAGGATTTTGTGTTTTGTTTTTTGGAAATGATAGAAAGAAAAGGTGAGATTGAGGATGAAGATGAAAATGAGGTTGAAGATGATGATTGAGTGATTTTTTGTCATTTGAATTAATAAATTCAGAGTTTTTATTTTTTAATTTTCTGAGGGACTAAATTGACATAATAAGATGTGAGTCATTGATGATGTGTCAAGCTAATGTGGCAAAAACGTGACATTTGGCCTTTTCCGTCTCAAGGACTAACGGAAAACTGAACCAAGGACTAACTTGACCGACGACAACACATTCAGGGATGAAAAAAGCCCATTTCTAAAGTCTGAGGACCACTCCGTCATAAGTGAACACATTCAAGGACCAGAATGGCTGTTTACTCAATCTCTCCCAGTCCCTAGCATATACAGTGTTATTACACATGGCAACAAATAATATGAATGACAACCAATATACATGCATGCAATTCTATTTCAAAGAAACACATCAATAACATTAAATTTGGGACCTTCAAAAAGAAAGTTTAGAAATGCATTAATAGTACACAGTTGATAAGGCGCTAATAGATTCAAGCGGATATATATTAAGGCTTAATTACAACTTTGGTCCCCGACGTTTACCAAAGCCACGATTTTGGTCCCCCACCTAATTTAATTACATGGATGGTCCCCGACGTTGTAGGCCGTGTGCAACGTTAGTCCTACCATTTATTTCTTAATGGAGGAGGCTTACGTGGACGTCTAGTTTGAGAGAAAAATGAGATCTGAGGAGAGAGGGAAGCACATGAGTATCACGTGAACTCACATGAACCTTATATGAACCCATTATACCCAAATCTGAAACCCTAGGATCTAAATCGCGTTACCTTCTTCGTTCCAGGGAGGTCAGAGGTTTGGGTATAATGGGTTCAGATAAGGGTCACGTGATACTCACGTGCTTCCCTCTCTCCTCATACCTCCTTTCTCTCTCCAACTGGACGTCCACGTAAGCCTCCTCCATTAAGAAATAAACGGTAGGACTAACGTTACACACGACCTACAACGTCAGGGACCATTCACGTAATTAAATTAGGTAGGGGACCAAAATCGTGGCATTGGTAAACGTCGAGGACCAAAGTTGCAATTAAGCCATATATTAATTAAAAAGACGTTAGATCAACCCTTGAAAAGTTTCTTAAGGCAAGCTAGGTGTGCCATTATAGCTTTATCCTTTTCCCCTAAAGTGACAACAAAATATAATGGATCTTTCATGAGATGTGAAACAGTGAAAGCTTATATATTCATTTTGCTATAAGCATCATCATGAGTCATATACTTTTTTGTCCGTAAAGCATATACAGAACGTAAGAACAAATACACACAGTGGCGGAGCTTCAAAGAAATAGTCGGGCGAGCTGTAATAAATTGTAGGCTTGGTTTTTTTTTTTGGAAAGCCAATTAATATTATATATAGCAGCACCAGATGTGCTAAAAGAAGTGCTCATACAAAACAAAAACAAAAAGAAACAAGAACCAGAAAGTGAAAAAGAAAGAGCAACAGAGCAAGAGCAAAAACAGAGGTGCTCAAAAGAAAAATCCAATATTCCCCAAAAGATTTGAGAAATGTTGGGGGAGCCAGGGCTCCTCTATGTCATAAGGAAGCTCCGCCACTGAATACACATATATAGCATGATTTATAGAGTAAAATAGTAATTAAAAAATGTAGATATAAATAGACAATAGTAGTTCATTCTCCTTGACCATGCCCAAATTGTTCACAGCAGCAATTAGTGGAGGACGACATTCTCTGAATGTGACATTGGATTACATGTGTACAGTGCTCTAGCTAAACATATCTATGGGCATAGAAAAGTATATCACGATGATAATGAAAGAAAACGATCAAATATTGATTTGTTGAATTAGACATGTACGTATATGATGTTCCCATCTTTAGAAAAACGTGCAAATGAAATTAAAAGCTAATGGTTAAGTATGGGTGCAGTCAAGATTTTATAAGAAATGTGACCAATAAATCTAACGTCTTAAGATTAAGATGTCATGTCGATATCTCTTAATGTCTTACTTCTTGGCACATAAACTTCCTTGTCTTCCCCAACCACAACATTCTATTCTGAAAATAAATTACTCTGTCATTTCACTAGTGAGCTACCTAGGAGCAACATGAAAGTAGGAGGAACGATTTGAAATCTCCATAATTTCTTTTGGAAACTTCTTTGGTGGTAGTCACAAAGCTGCTAATTAGCGACCACTATATATAAATGAATAATTATACATACACACCTCTTTTTAAGGTGTAAGAGGTGGAATGAGGAGAGAGATAGGAAGAAAGAAAAAAAGTAAGAAAGAGAAAGTATGAGATGTGATAGATGATAAGAGGAGAGAGATAGAAACAAAAAGATGTGGAAATGAAGTGTTTTAAAAATGAGGTGTGTATATATCATTACTCTATATAAATTAAGCAAGAGAATCTCTTGCAGTCCCAGCAGCTAGCATAGTGTTTTACACATTTATAGCGACAATTAATATGTATGACAAAATACATTTTTAGACCCCGTTTGAAAGAGCTTATTTGAGTTTATCTGATAGCATAAACGCTTATACCAGTATTTAGGGGAGAGTTTATGCAAATAGCTTATAACCTCTCATAAGCTGTTCTGAGCTTATTTTCATAAGTTATTCAAAATAGCTTATGCTTATCTACAACTTATTTTCAATTTATTTCGATAAATTTTTTAAGACTTATGAATAAGCGCTTATGTCACAAGTGCTTATAACCATAAGCGATTAATTAAGCTGTATTTTCAAACGGGGTCTTAATTCATTTACATGAATCTCTAGCCGTCACTAACGTCTTGTAAGATTATTCCAACCCCAAGGTAAATCATGCCACTCAAATTTACCAATATATATATAATTCTTTACAAAGATATACAGATATCATTCGAATTTGGGACTGCGCAAATTCAATTGGTAAAATTAGGTACTCTTGCATACTATTGAATCCAAATGGATAATCAATAAGACGTTAGATCAACCCTTCAAAAGTTTCTTAAGGCAAGCCATAGGTGTGCCTTTATAGCTAATCCTTTTCCCCTAAAGTGATGACAACAAAACATAATGGATCTTTAATTTCATGACTTGGATGTGAAAGATTACAAGCATCATCACGGCACACTTGGGCGGTTTTGTATGGGTAAAGCATATACAGAACGTTAGATTGTAAGAACACATCGACATATATAGCATGACTTATAGTATAATAGTAATTAACAAATATAGATATAAATAGTAGTTCATTCTCCTTGACCATGATTTAATTTGTCTAGGGCCAGGGGCGGTTCTACCGCCTGGCTAGCTGGGGCACTTGCCCGAGCTCCGTGGCGGAAAAAAAAAATTTGATTTGAGGTGCAAGGAAAAAAGTGATTATTTTGGTGGTTCAACTTGGGCAAAACTACACCAAACAGCCACAAAGCCAAACAAAATCAGAACTTAGAAAGTTGAAACTGAACCCAAAATCACAAATCAAGTTTTTTTTTTGGGTAAGCAATGGATATATAAATAAGTAAACTGCAAAGAGGGTGCCAAAACGAAGAGAAACAGAGGAAACAAAAAGGGGAAGAAGAGAAATGAAAAAAACCCCACAAGGACCAAAAAAAAGTAAAAAACACAGTCGCTAAAAAATCACCCCTTCGATTGCAAACATGCATCAGTGTAAATTGGAGAAATTTCTTTCTTTTTGCTATACTGTGCAGAGATTGCAAACATTCTCCAAAAGACCAAGGAAGGATGTCCTCCAAGACCATACCCAAATCACCTTCAATAGTCCACAAACAGAGGCAAATAGATCTATTTTTTTTCTTGTAGAAGAAATAAACTTTACCGTCTTTCTAGGACTACTCTGCTGCACTTATTGTCTAGAACTTTCAATGTTCATATCGATCTCCAACCAGCTGGCAACCACTAGACTTTCATGCTTTTATTTTTCTTTGGCTTTGTTTTTTGTTTTTGTCTAAGATAGTTACTTTCATGCTTTTTTGGGCTCTGTAGAATCAGTTGGGTTTTGTACATATCTTTGGGCCTCAACCTCTTTTAATGAGATACTCATTAAGTTTGATAAAAAAAATTATTGACTAAATTAGCAAATTGTTTCATTATTTAATTCACTAATAATTGAAATTTTTAAGTATTTAAATAATTGCTCAAATGATTTTAGGATACTATTTGATACTACAGATAAGAAAATAGTTTTTTATTTTATCTCAAATCTATTGAACCTTTTAAGTTTTAATTTGGTATGTCAAACGTTATAATTATGAAGTATACCTATATGTTTAAGTTGAATGTTTAATTGATGAGAATGCAACATATTTGCCATTGCAACAAGTTATTCACGTCGTAACAGCCGCATGCTTGCAACTGCAGTACCTACAAACCGCAATTTAAAAACTAGGTCAGACATTAAGTGTGGGCAGTTAAGCTTAGTACTAACCTGGCCCAGGCTCCACGAAAATCCTGGTTCCGCCACTATCTAGGGCCATACCCAAGTTGTGCGCAGCAACATAATTAATGGAGCTAGGTCGGAATTCTCTGAGTGTGACATCAGATTACCTGTGTACAGTGTTCTAGCTAAACATATCTATGAGCATAGATGAGTCTATCACGAGCGTAATGAAAGAAATTAAAACGATCAAATATTTTGATTTATTGAATTAGACGTGTACATGCTCCAATCTTTAGAAAAATATGTAAGTTAAATACAAATGCAGCGCTAATTAATGACACATTTCAAAAAGAAACGATCGTCACTGATCAAAATAGGGGTAGCAAAATAAGCTCGACCATGAAATCAATCTTGGCCCGCATTTTGTGGGCTTGCTTAAATATTTTCAATCCAATAATTCATTTTAATCAATTTTTCCAATCAACTACATCTTCCATCAAGTGGCTCCATCACAACCACCACCTTCAATGCATAAAGCAACCTCACCACTGGCCACTACCACCGACAATACATGAAGCACACACTCCCTACCACCACCACCACCTCAAATGCATAGAGCTCCTCCACCTCCACCATCTCTAATGTGTCAAGCACCACCTCCAGGTGTCTGAGGTCCACCACAACCACACCACCTCCTCCTGGAGGGCGTAGACTTGCATGTCCGGTGGGTGCTAGTGTGGCAACTCAACGTACGATCTTCTTTAAAGCCTCTGTATTGGATTAAGCAATGCCGATGCACCCATTTTTACGATTCCAATTCATCTTCTGGTGTGAGGGGTATACCTCACAGTTATAGTACGAGAGGGGCATGATTAGATAAGGAGTTAACAACATTACTGAATGACATCATATCTTTCACCTAAAACTTTAAGGGTTTAAGTGTATGAGTCAGCCTCTGTATTGGATTAAGCAATGCCAATGCACCCATTTTTATGATTCTAATTCATCTTCTGGTGTGAGGGAGTATACCTCACGGTTATAGTACGAGAGGGGCATGATTAGATGAGGAGTTAACAACATTACTGAATGACGACACCATATTCACCTAAAACTTTAAGTGTATGAGTCTTTTCACTTATATACTATTGATTTTTTTTATATAATGTGAAATTTCTTTATTTTATTTCTCATTCACATTTGAAGAATTTCCAACCGAACTTTTGAAGCACACAAAGGAAAAAATGTGTTGAAGAATATTGACGCGTGAAAGACAAAACAATTTGAAGCACACAAAGGAAAAAATGTGTTGAAGAATATTGACGCGTGAAAGACAAAACAATGTGGAAGGTGCATATATAATTACCATTTCATTCAATTAAGAACTATAAAAAAGTTGAATGTTCCTTTCAACTATTTGTGTCGATTCTGCTGGGGTACTTGATTATTTAGAAACTCATAGCCCAATATAGATCCAAATCTTATTTTGTTCCCATGCTTATTCTTGTCTATTTCAAGTAGTTTAGTGCTTGCGTAACGAAAAGGAACCAAAATCATTGCAGCCCCTGGAAGATTTGCTAGGCTGAAGGTTTGCCATCTATTTTGTTCCCTACACCAATGATAAAGGCTAAGGCTATGTGGTGGGACTTGTAAATGAAACTAAAAGTAATAAAAAAATAGAAGAACTACTCCACCCAACTTAATGTATGTTTGGACTTATGTTGTGTTAGAAAAATTTATAAAACACAATTAAATATACACTTGCAGAATAAACATTGAGAGACAACAAATATAATCAAAGATGAATTACTCATATTGATATTTATCAAGCACAACATATTACAATAAGAATCAAACAATTATTAATGACAAGTAAATAAGAGCATGAGTTTAGAATAGCCTGGGTTGAAGCGCGCTAAGCGCTGTCCTTAGAGAGAAAACGCCCTCACTGCACAGGGTAGAATGAGAACTTAAATGCGCTCCTCTCCCAAGATATGTCAACCCGCAGGATCATTCGTGTGCAGCAAAAGATCCCCGAACTGATGAACAAGTTTGTGCTCTTTAGAGAAATTGTGGAAAAATCATAGGAAAAAGAAAAGGAGAAAAACGTTTTTTTTTAATAGATGTAGGGGAAAATCATTTTGCTGCTGCTGCTCTCTCCCAACTTGCTGAACGTGCACCAAGTAAATAGGCAACATGAAGTCTGCCACAACAAAATAGGAGTTTGTTTTGACTCATTTGAAGCATGCCTCATGTGGGCTAAAAAATAGGAAAACAAGTACCTTCAGTTTTGATACTTTTTTCAACAATTAAACACTTAGGAAAGAATATAATATTAAAATATATAAGAAAATAAATAGTTGTTAAATAAAAATATCAATTATATTTAAATCAGAATTTTAAATTAAAATAAATAAATGTAATTTTTCCAACAATCCCCCACATAATTTAAAATTCAAAACAATTTTCAATTTTCTAAAGAGCACATAATATTGTATATTCAGCATGAGGAACCTTCCGGGTTTGAGCCCCACACCTAGTGCATATGTACCTCCACTTGAGAAGATATGGAGACTTGATTGTCTTGAGCCATATCCACTAAAACCAAGCTTTAGCACATAACACATACAATACGGATGTTCATCAAAGTTCTATCAGTGGTGCACGTTACGGCCTTGCGCGGGTATCTTGTTTCGTAAGTGTCGCTTAGAGATTAGCCCAAATCTCACAGAGGCAGTCCCACGTACCTCCACACTTACTAGGTGAACCCTCAAAGGGTGATCCATGACCATCACCCCCACAAACCATTGTCGTTAGGTTCATTAAGAAGTAATTTTAACTTCAACCTTGTAATTGCCACAGTTTAAATTTTAGAGTACACATTGCCATAGGAATGGGTGTGGAACAGCTCCGCCTTATAAATTATTTTGGTGTACTATAATCAGCAAACAACTTCGTTCTTACCCGTTGAACTCCTTTCATGGGATCCCCATTCAATTGGAGACGGGTGTCCGTTGTTGCAACTAATTTATGGGCTCTAATCCAATTCCCCTCGACGTTTAATTTCATGGACTTGTTGATGTGTCTGCCTTTTGTAAGTGGATCCACAATATTGTTTTTAACCTGACATAGTCAAGACAAATAAACAAATAGCATCATAAGATTTCAAATTCAAATAAACTTGAATCTCATTTAAGATGTCATTTTTCAGTAAAATTTTTAATGCTGACTTTGGCTATAGCAATCTGGCTATCACTATATGCAAGTAATGTCAAACACAACTCAATAGTGTTGGGTTTCAATTTCCTTAGACACCCCCACATTTTGAGATATACAGTTTTCTATTTTCCCAAAACTTGTAAGAGGTTATGTCAGAATTTTGTAAGGAATTTTACGAAAAAATATGATGACCAGAATATAAGGATTTACCCCACAAATTTTTATATAAACATGCAGCAGTCACCATATTACTAAGACCAAGGAGTAACCACTTAGAAAACAAAAACACATCAGTTGTAATTTGATGCATCTAGCATATCATGTGCAACACTTCTCAACTTAATTCATCAATTAATCACACATTTAGTGTAAGCCAAGAAAATCATTATCCAATAAAAGAGACTCTGCCAACTAGCAGAAAAATCATGTTATACTCACGACCTATCTCATGTATAGACTTCATATGCCCCTTGGGCAAAAGCATTTACTCAAAAATAAAGGAGCCTAGGAAGCCCTTTAGACAAAAGTTTCAGCCCATGTAATCATATTCTCACAAGTTCTCGCATTCAATATTTTAAATCTATATTCTTTAATACTCCTATATAGGCATGTTTTGTATTTCAATTCACATACTGACATACATATATTCAAATATGCCAACATTCTTTTCTTTAAACACTTCATGCACACCCACCAATTCATATTCCATAATAATATAAAACACACACGGCAAAATAGAGGAAAAAGAAGGCCATAAGTTCCATACAGATTATGGATTATACTCTCTATATAATAGAGATTGAAAATTTATAAACATGATTGTAAATTCATAAACCATACCATGTAGGAGCATATTCTCCAACTCTATCAGATTTAAGATTTTATTTTTAAACAGTTAAAAAAGATATGAAATTTGATTTAAATATGCCACCATAAATGTATAGCACCAGATTTTAACAAGTATTAAACAACGCTACCAAAGCAAACAGAAGGCACCAAAAGTAATACTCAGAGCAAGAACAACACTATTGAAAGATTTTATCTTTGTTTTCAAAACATTGAATACATTAAAATTGTATTTGTAATATTGTTAGAGTTCTCATAATAAAAGATTGTTTAGTTCATTTTCTTTCATCATTTCTCAATACTGGCATCTAACAAAAAGAAAATACAAATCAGGGTTCATTAACATAAACTCAATTGCTTAATATGTTCTCAAGTTTTTGGAAGACAGCTTTTCTCTCTAAGATTGTTAGAAAAATTTATAAAACACAATTAAATATACACTTGCAGAATAAACATTGAGAGACAGCAAATATAATCAAAGATGAATTACTCATATTGATATTGATCAAGCACAACATATTACAATAAGAATCAAACAATTATTAATGACAAGTAAATAAGAGTATGAGTTTAGAATAGCTTGGGTTGAAGCGCGCTAAGCGCTGTCCTTAGAGAGAAAACGCCTCCACTGCACAGGGAAGAATGAGAACTTAAATGCGCTCCTCTCCCAAGATACGTCAACCCGCCGGATCATTCGTGTGCAGCAAAAGATCCCCGAACTGATGAACAAGTTTGTGCTCTTTAGAGAAATTGTGGAAAAACCATAGGAAAAAGAAGAGGAGAAAAACGTTTTTTTTTAATAGATGTAGGGGAAAACCATTTTGCTGCTGCTGCTCTCTCCCAACTTGCTGAACGTGCACCAAGTAAATAGGCAACATGAAGTCTGCCACAACAAAATAGGAGTTTGTTTTGACTCATTTGAAGCATGCCTCATGTGGGCTAAAAAATAGGAAAACAAATAACTTCAGTTTTGATACTTTTTTCAACAATTAAACACTTAGGAAAGAATATAATATTAAAATATATAAGAAAATAAATAGTTGTTAAACAAAAATATCAATTATATTTAAATCAGAATTTTAAATTAAAATAAATAAATGTAATTTTTCCAACATGTTGTGCTCAAATCTCAATTCATGCAAGTTTGGTTCTCAATTAATGCGTTCAGATTGATGTGTGTTTTACCGTTTGCGTTAAATAAATCTTCAACTGTGAAGAAGATTTGACATTGCTATTGTAGCAGGTGAATGATTTATATGTTATCATCGGGTGTCTTTTGATGATCTATATATGTTTAGCAGTCTCTTTTCCTTTTGAAATTAAATCTTATTTATATTGTCCTATAACTGCAAATAAGGCCATCTAATTACTTTTGTCAAGTTAGCCTTTTCCACTAAGACTTCATGTGTTGCCTAATGATCAATGATGTATTGATTTAGTACTTGGAAACCTCCGCAATCATAGGACTAGCTTTATTTTCGGAGAAGTTTTTCTTGTACACAAAAACTTGAAATTAAAATAAGAGCATGTACTACTTCATCAACCACTCGGTATTAAAGGACTTGTATTTCGTTTAGACTAGTGAGATGGTTGTACATACAGCCTTAAGAATTTCAACTAGATGTTGTGAAAAAACAAAACCAGCTAGAGGGAGCAGATTAGGACAAAATGAAGAGAAACATACATATATATAGCCCCCTCCATTAATGGACACAATTACATTTATCCCAAATTAATTAATGACTCATGAAGCGAAGAATAGAACATTTTGAAGATTACACAATCTCTAGCTAGTTGCATTCAACTGAAAGTCACTTCTTCTCCGACCATGGATAATAGTTGATTCACGGCGGCCGCTATTTCATCCACCGTGCTCAGCTGACACTCCTCCTCTACCTGCTCCAATCAATTTATCATACCAAAATTGAAACCTCATAAAAAAAGATGCCATAAGAAGAATTTAGGAATTAGAATTTAGAAGAATGAAGGTGCAACCTAACCTACCTTGAGACTCACTGAGTAAAGGACTAAATCATCCACAGTGGTAACATTAAGATGAAGAATTGTGAGACTGAGACTTTGAATCCCACCAATGATCTTCATGAGGTTTCCTCTTCGTTTCTTCGAAAGTATCTTCAAATTGGCATGGCTATCCACCAAAGTAACCTCAATGTCTGCTACGCCCATGTTCGTATCGTTGCTATGAGTTGCAGCACGCGTCGTGTACTGAGGAAACACGAAGAACTCAGCAAATGGTGGCAGTGGTGATGAGCCTGGCTGGTCCGTTTTCTTTTGCCCTTCCATGGATTGTAATAGTTGCTCTAACTCCTTCACAAAGTTAATAGCACCTCCAATAATAGACGCTTGGTCACCCTGTTTTGAAGTTAATAATATTTAATTAACCAACTACTAATTATGAATTTGTTGCAAATTAATTCTAACACATAAGGATAAGGAGAACATATAGTAAATGGCATATTAAATGTTAGTTATAATTTTTAACATGGTTCACCGAAGAAGAACTGACAAATAATTATAAAATACAATCGTGATTAGTTGAAATTTCGTTTCATGTCATGGAAGTCACAGTCATGATCTACTTTTGTGTTAATTTCTAATTTAAGAAAGATTGAGTTAAAGTAATTATCATTAACTAACCCTTTGAACATAAGAAGAAGGCATCAAAGATCTTAGCGCAGAAAGGTACTCGTTCATCTGTTTGCGGCGGTTTCGTTCAACCGCGATGTGGGTCATCCTCTGATTCTCGATTTCTTCCATGTTCTTGGCGCTCTTGGTGCGACGTCGTTTTCGCCGAGAAGAAGAAAATGGTGTAGGAGATGATTGATCAAAGGTGCAGGCTTCAGGGGATGTGTGGGAAGAAGAATCCCAATTATTTGAATGGAGATTCTGCTCCTGGTCCATGTTGTTGTTGTTGATGATGATTTCAAGGAGTTTTTTTTCTTCTTCTTCTTCTGCTGCTTGGAGGAGACCATAGTTGTTGTTGTTGGTGCCCCATGCTCCAACAGCAGTTGTTGCAGAGAAAAAGTAATCATTTTTGCAACCATATGTGAATGCAGGATCTTGTGGGAAAACCACAGCCTCAAATGCCATTTTTAAAAGAGGAGACAGACACAGACACTAGACTTTTTGGTGAAGAGGTTGTGAGAGAGAAAGGGTGAGTGGGAAAAAGGTAGCTATAAAGGAAAGGGATGATATGAAGGGTAACTATTAGAAGGAGGGAACAGTTTGGACAAATTAAGAGAAAAAAATCAACTTGACAATGGCATGTAGCTATATTCCCAAAAGACCAAACAAAGTGGCCCTTTTATTATTGCCATATTCGAAGAAAGCTCCATGGCTTTAAACAAGACTATTGAATGGGTAAAGAAAAATTTAGCTACAGGCTATACTGCACGTGAGGGTTCATTGTAGACCATTTTCTTGACTGAACAAACTCAGCACAGGGAAACGCACACACCATGCACAGAGACAGACAGATTCTCTTGGCACTTTATTCATTCCTTAATTTTCTATTAGAAATAATAATTGTGACTAATTAGAGTTTTTGCTATCCTTTCAATGTTTTTTAAAACTCCATATTGATATGTGCCAAATATTAATTCGAACTCCAACACACTGTCAATCGCAAATTGTGACGGTAAAAAAAGACCACAATCTCCAAAGTATATAAAAAACAAAAAACAAAAATCTCACGACTTTAATTGAACCTCTAAACATTTACATTATCTCACTTATTTAAAACATATGAAGAGAGAAATAAATATAAAAACTTTCACATAAGAAAATATGAGAGAATTTTGATGTGAGAGAACCCTCTCTTGAATATTACATTAGTAATCTTGTATTGTTCAACAACATGTTTTGGTATATATATGATTTTATCTGGAAATACACATAATGGTTGAAAGACACTATCACATGTATCATATCTATAAAATTCACTACAAGAAAGTTGCGCATTACGGATAACCAAAAATCGTGGCTAATTTCCTATAGTCGTTGGTATATAGCACGTCATTTCCAACGGTGTCCAACTGATCGTGAGTATTGGGCTCATCAGTAATTTATTACCGACGACCTTGGTAAAAACTATCAGTAATGTGCCTTCGGCAATGGTCACTAGTAGTTTACCAACAATTGAAGTTGTCGATAATTTACTCACACCTATAACATCGGTAATTTACCGACAGCCTGTAGCATGCGACTATTGACGGTTCTTTCATGATCACCACCACCATCCATCCATCCATTAGCGATGGTTTTTCCATCGCTAACTTACTGACAGCTTTTCTGTCGCAACTTACCGACAACCTTTTTCGTCGCTAAATTACTGCTGAATTTTTTCGTCGGTAATTGATATGGTCTGCACAAAAAAAAGCTCCTTTGCCGCGAATAAAAATTATCAGGTGACATTCTTATATGCAACAAAATGAGTATTTTGCAGTTTTTAAAATTATCATTATTTATAATTTATACAAAAGTGAGTGAGAAGAAGAAGAAGTGAGTAAAATGATCTGCAAACTCGTATTTATATGTTACTAGCAATTTTATCTGTAGGTAGCTTATCAATGATTTTTTTTCGAGATGATTATACGTTACTGACTAGCTGTTTTTGAAATTTTTTAAAGTCTACCAAGTTTATGGTAGGCGGCAATTTGAAATTTCTAAATTACTGACGACTTTTTTGTAGGTAAATCTTTCTGTAATAATTCTTTAATTTGTTAAAGTCCGTCAATTTATTGGTAGGTATCAATTTTAAATTTTAAAATTACCAATGATTTTTTCTTCGATAATTTGGGGGTAACTAATCACATAAGAAAAAATATTACTGCCAAATTACCGACGTCTTATACCGTCGATAAGTTAGTTTTTTAAATAAAAAACATGTTGCCAACGACCAGATCATCATTAATTCAATATTTTCATGAAGTGCAATAAATGCTGCCCAAAATTTTCGTGTCACTTCACCCACGACTAAGACTGTTGGTAAATTGCGTGCTAAAATCCCTTGTTGATTTACCATGGGAACTTACGCGCTAAAATCCCCCGCTAATAAACCAACGATCTACAACTTTATATATTTCGGCCTTTAAAAAAACAGTTTATAACTACCACTTTTTTTTTTGCGAAAAGGTATTACCAGCAGTGATGAATTATTATAATTCAAACTGTTCTAGACCCAGCCCTGACTAAGACCAGAGATCCTATTAGAACAGAGCATAAAAGTAAGAAATAATAAAGGAATAAAGTTGTTTTGTCATAAAATGAGGTAAAAGATCCTTAGTACAATAAATGACCTCCTTTTTATAGTGGGATGGTCGGAAACCCTAGTCTATTTGGGTTATTGGGCCTCCTAATCCTCGGCCAAATAACTCTTACATAAGATTTATTCTAAGAGTTTCGTGCCTAATGGACGGCCTTATCTCGTGCAAGGGTGAGGTCGCCCTATTCGAGCAACTCGTGCAGCTTCAGGTTGCCATCCTTCCCACACCTTGTTAGATTCCCGAGCTTCTCTGGGTCTCCATAGGCTCTTAGTCTGGTTGGGTCCTAAATATCTAGGGTCCGCCCAGCCCACAAGACATCGTGCTTGAAATATGAAGATAAATATGTCTTAATGGCCTCAGGTGTTGTCTTCGCCAATTAACAACGTCTTATAAAAACGTTATCTGATGTTCTCAAACATATAAGGTTACTAGTGTGATACACTAATATAACCTAACATATATCTTCTCCTATACACTCCCTCTGTTCCTTTTTATAGGAACTAAATGAGGGATGAATGTTGTTCTTTTTTAAACGAACCAAATAAAATTGTGTCATATTAATTACTTTTTCACAATTTTACCCTTATTCAATTTTAGAAATATGGAAATACATTAATGATGAAAAGAGATTAAAAAGAAGTACTCCAACTTAAAGGAGTATGTTAAAGACAACTTTGGAAATTCAACAACATTTAAAAACAAATTTAATGCAAAAATCTATATTAACCAACTTTCTTAAGGAGTGCGTAAAGTTAATTTGATTTTTATAAAAATAAGCAGAGGAGTATAGTCTCTCGTGAATAATCTTATCCGCAGTTCCAACATATTAAATTGTACATGAAAAAAGACTTACTCAAACTATAAGGTGAAAATAATCCAATAATCTAATTTAGGTCGTGAAACAACCAAAAATAATGGCTGTCTGGTATGACAACAACCCAAAACCATAGAGAGAAAAAAAACTAATATATGTGTCACACACACACATATATAATCAGATTCCCATGACGACGGTCAGATATATCCCTCGTCAGCGTCGTCGATATATTGTGTAGAGCTTAAGGATAAGGTGGTCCTTTCACTATGAACGAGTAGTGGAGATTCGGAGAAAGATCCATAAAAAGTTAAAAACAGAACAAATGAGCTATAGAGGGAAATGAAAAAGAGAAGAAATAAAATAAAATGGGAAGAACAAGAACCAGAACGAAAGCAAACAGGATTGTTCAGGCATGGGACAAGTTTCAGATTACAGAGGAATCCATGTGACCACGCAAAGGGCCACTCTGTATTTATCTCTATACCCTGCACCGACATAGTGTTCTTATTTCTATTACTTCCCTTCCCAAGGACCCTGAACTCTTTCTTCATTATCTATTCATTCCAAAACAGTTGTTACATTAGTTATTCACTTATTTTTCATTATTTTAGAAATTTATGACTGTTTATTTAATTTCCGTGAATTTATATCCGCCTCATTCGAAACTAAAGTTTTCATCTATTATTGCCTCACATTCTCACTTATCACAATTCTCATCAATTAGTTTCTTTCTTTAATACTCAAAATAGTGACGTTTTAATGAAATTATATAAATTCTTGAATTGTGTGCATATATAATTTTAAACAACCATTTTGGGATAGTAAATGAGTGTCATTAGTCTCTCCATAATACTTGGGTTAAATTAATTTATAAATCCCAACAAACAACTTAATCAAGAACTAATTATCTTCTATTCAAAAAAAACTAATTATCTTAAAAACTTAAGGATATATAATGCAAATTACACATGAATGAATGATTATATTTCTAAAAATTCATTACAGTATGAAACTATGAATATTAATATAGATATAAAGTTCACTGACATTCTTTGTTTATTGTTGTATTAAAAATTAAACTCACAATTTCATCCATGAAGGAAAAAAAATATAATCATTTTTATCATTTTGACGACATTTTTTGGATACTAACATTCTTAAAAGTTTATACTTTGGGAAGTATTAAAATACTTTTTACACTTAAAATAATAAAAGTATAAGACTTTTTTTTTTTACTTTTATTAAAATAAAATAAAAACCATGGGACCACATCTCGATATGACATTCTCAAGGTTTTCTTCCCCTTCTCTTGGGTCTCACTTCCGCGGAATATTGCTAAAAGAGATTTGATAATTTTAGAAATAAGATTTTGAGCCATTCCATCAATGTTTATCATAGTTCCAATGCTAAGAGATTTGTTATATCCATATCAAACTGGCATTCCTTTGAACGTATAAGAAGAAAATGTAGATTAAGGGCTTGATGACTACTTAAGTCCTATAAAAATATAACAGCTAGACTAATTAAGATCAGCAGCTACTATTACTACTATATACTGCCATTTTTAATTAAGCCACTTGCAATTATTCGTTCAGCATATTTCAATCTCATGGAATATATGAATATAATGAAATCTAATAATCTATATATAGTTAATGTTTTTGTGTCCGTACGGTATACATAAATCATCATATATTGCTGTTTTATGGATAATGAAATTCAAATTAAAAATTATATATATATATATATGAATTTAACTTTTAATCAAAATATTTTTTTATTAATTTCTCTCTTAAATAATTAGTTATTTAACTAAAATTTAATTTTTCTTAATTTCCTTATAAAGTCATTTTGTATAAATATAAACGTACAAATTTGTTATAGTTAATTCATATATTTTCATGAACCAATTTGTTTGGAATGACAAGATTATATCTGTTATATAATTATTCAATGTTTTTTTTTTTTTTGAAACTATTATTCAATGTTAAATATAATGAAATAATTGTATCATTAAGTAATTTCTAGTCAATGTTAATATTTTGGTAATTACTACTTATTTATGGTTGGAAGATGAACAAGCATCCAGCTATAAAATGAATCCTAAATTTTTGTCCTTTATATATATTTTATATATAACCTAAGACCCTGATCACCTAATGAAAACAAGAAGATCGATAATCCCTCTTTGTGTCCAATCAATAGATAACTCAACTTGTTCAATTGCTTAATTGCATGTGCTTAGCCCACAAAACACGCTACCAGCAGCAACTACAACCGCGTCATCCAGGAACAAGGTACATATAATTTGATAATTTAAAGCAATTTGCATAATATAAGCAAGCTGATTTTGTCCGATATATATTGGGTTTCATTAATCTGTTAATTAATTAAGCTATGTTTGGTCGTAGCTAGACTTGTTGACTTGTATCAGAAACAACCTTGTAGGGTACCTCAAATTCGATCTGCAAACCTGCGTATTGTTTTACACCCTGGTGTTGGCTGCACAGATTCTCCTGATTTGTAATTCCAAATTGTAACGTTTCAGTACTCAGTACTCGGTTGGGAACCCAATAAACGACTAAATCTCCCGACTCTACGATAAACGGAAAATATGTTGGACATAAATGAAAGTAATTTAGATCATCACATAGAGCATTAAATGCCTAAAAAAACAGTAAATTCGGTGGTGTCCTTTTTTTTTTTTTAAGCAAAATTGTATTTAACTTTAGCACAAAGGGTACTAAACTCAAATACATGAGAAAGGGGAAGTAGCCAAAAGACTACTTATCATAAAAATACATGAAAAAGGAAAAAGCATGCAGAAAGCATGAAACCCAGCCACCTACTAATACACAGACGAAAAGATAAATATCATGAGCTACCCCAGCAAAGAGACAGTCCAACATGAATGATCAATTACAATATAAGTAGATTCCAAAACTGCACCAAAAAATTCCAAGCCCACCACATTCCACAGCCAAGAATTAGAGCCCTTGAACACATAACACAGGGTTATTGTACCCCTCAAACAGTGAATTTCTGAACTCAGGCAAACTTGATTTATTCTAGAGCCAAGACCTCCATTTAATCCGTTCAAGCACTGATGAAAAATCCTGAGTTCCCCCTCTAAAAACCACCTCGTTCCGAACAAGCCAGAGAGACCAAATTGTGGCCATCCAAACAGAGAGCAAACCTCGGTTCTGAGCTAAGTTCCAGCCAAACTGAAATTGCAGTAAATGAACTCGAGCATCATCTGGTAGTGCAGTAGAGTATCCCAACCAACTATAACAAGCTCGCCAAATATCCGCTGAGAAGGGACAAGAGAATAGAAGGTGAGAGCAGGACTCAGCATGAAGGCCACAAAAATTACAAAGAGCCACTTCCGCGGAAGGGAGAACACCGCGCAAGAGAAGGTTTGTTGCACATGGGATCCGGTCCAAAATTCGGTGGTGTTCTAAATTTTTTTTGTGTGATACCCGTATTAAGTAATTTAATAGATTATTATCATGTTATTCAAGGTAAAAAAACTACATATTTAAGTTTTACTTTACTTATCAATTAACTTCATTTCATGAAATTCATTTTTTAATGAAAAATGAACGAGTGGTGGAAATGAATGATGATGATGGAGATGCGCGTAAAATGACTACGGTTGACGGATGAACAAAGCTCAGAAAACACAACTCGCAAATCTCATGTCCCTAAGAATGGAACGCCGCATTACTACGATAGAACAAAATTAAATTTTTACCGGTACATGAGTCTTTATTATCAAACCATGCCAACTCATTTTGGGTACCACGCCTTAATCCGACTTAAGGTACCACATCAAGCACCATAAAAAACATAGAGCATTAAATAACAAATTAAACCACAATTGGATTGGACTTCACATTTTTCACCAAAAATCTTAATAAGGTATTAGATATATAAGTTATCTCACTCATGGTAGTAAGTATCGTACGATACGTTTTTTTAGCCTAATGATACGTATCGTACCTGTGTATCGAATTGTCCCTGTATCGCACTTGTATCGGCTGTATCGTATCATGTATCGTTGTATCGTGATATGAAGATCTATCGCACCGATTCAGGTATTTGTTATTTTAAGACTTCTTTTTTTGCCTTTTTTTTTTTAATCTGGGCCAAAGTGGGTCGACTCACCTGACCCAATCAATTTAGGGATTGAAATCACCCTAAAACCCCCAAGAAACTTGAATGCAAGGACTGATAAGGGTATATCTTTAATGGGAGATGAGAGTGAAGTTGAAGAGATCATTAGAGTTGGAGAGGAAGGGGAAGAGCTTCAACATGATGATGATAATGAACTTAGAGCATCTCCAATGCTATTTCTTATTTCTTAGTTCTTAGCACTATTCATGTGGGCCCGAATTGCCACATGTGCTTAAGCAACTCTCAAACAATTTTGCTCCAACCATGAGTTCTTAGTTCTTATCACTATTCATTTAGTCCCACCAACCACATTATTTATACTTTTTCTTTTCATAAAGTAAAAAACAAAACTCATAAAGTAATAAATTAAGTAATTTGGATGAGAGAGAAATAATTAATGTTTTAAGCTAAGAACTCAAAAAGTAAAACTCCTTATATAAGAACTGAGTTCTTATTTTTAAGAACTAAGAGCTGCATGTTAGCATCTCCAATGGTAAAGTTCTTAGTTCTTAGTTCTTAACTCAAAAATAAGAACTAAGAACCTTGCATTGGAGATGCTCTTAGTGACAGAGACATAGACCTTGGGGATGATGATGAATGATTTGATTTGTTAGATTATGATTAAGTTGTAGGATCTAAGCATAGCAAGTATGAATGTACTTTGCATTTTGCCATGTTAATGATGTTTATTAGAGGGGATGAACACTTGCAATTTGTCATCTTTGATTATTTTGAACTTTGAACTTTAAAGTTTATTAAGTTGTATAATCAAAGCATAGTTTAGAAAGTATGGAAGTGTTTTGCATTTGTCATGTTATTGATGATTTTGAAGGAGATGAAGACTTACATTTTGTCATCCTTTGATTAATTACATTAAATATATCATATATTTTTCATTTTTAACTTATTTTTGTGCGTGTTTGTATCGTTCGATACATAATACGATACGATACACGAGACAAAAAATAGGTCTTCCGATACACGGTACGATACGCGATTCAACTACCATGATCTCACTTATAAACTCCTCAAATTTATCTTTATCTTCCAATATGCATGGAACTTACTCACCCTCGATATCACAATAAAATATGTCAAACAATAGCTTGCATGGCGCTTTGAAACTATCTATATCTCTCGGCATTTGCATCCACGCATTCCCAGAGCTTGGGGACCACGACTACGAAACTCAGTAAATTGTACTCGGTTCGATCAAGTTGTACCCGGATGTATAGATCCCACCATCTTTCTATGGCTCACTCCTCGGAGTGAGACTCTACCAAGCGACTGGCCATTGCACTTGAGCAAACCAAACCCTCTCATTGTGACTGATTGCCACACATTCGACCACACATATCTCCCTCAAACTTATTGCATTCACCAAAATCGATTGCGTCCTTCTCAAATCGAGTGTCTCCCTATAGTCGTATATATGTCCCAACTGAGGGCATAACTAGTCGATCGTGTCCATTCATCACATTTTATCCCAAGTCAACAAATATCTTATCAAGGAACGAGTTCGATGCTCAAAATCCTTGCTACAATATGCAAACACACTCCCACTCATTCAGTTAAACAATGTGCATGTCAGGAGATCCACATACTCCCCTCCTTAGTTGTACCTCGTATTCATCATGACTCTCCTACCTTGTTGCCTTCAAAACTCAACCTTATGAAGCGAGTCTAGCATTGCACAAGGTACACACATCTCATCACTTACTTCAATTCCTACTTCTCCCTCATCTTCTAACTTGTGTGTCGGAGTGTCATTGCAGGTTCCACCAGCTGTGTAAACTCAACGGTGGAGGAACTTGTATTTGCTCGGAAAAACGTTATGCTAACGGGAAGTTCCACCATCCTCTCCTCAATCAACACTCTTATGAGTGACTTGGTCACAATTAAATGGTGCAAATACTCTATAAATATCTTATTATTTCTACCTTTTTGGTCCCTGAAATTGTAAAGCGAACCAAACTTGGTCCCTAAATAAATTTCGCATCAAATTAGGTCCCTAGAAATTTTTTTAATCAAATTAAGTCTTTATGCTCAATTTTGACTAGTCAACGGTCTAGTGGCAAGCCTGGTCAGATGATGATGACCACGTTGACTTTTTTCACATCAATTTCAGTCCCTTGAAAAATATTTTAATCAATTTTTGTCTCAGTTCTCTCACCTTCATCTTCTTCTACCTTCTTCCTCTTCCTCCATAACTCAAATCCTTAAACCCAGAAATTCAAAACCCTAAAAAAACTATATGTTCATCATATTCACCTTGTTCATTTAAAACCTAGAAAATTAGAGGCAACAAGAAAATGAAGGTGGAAGAACATGGACTAAAATTGATTAAAATGTTTTTCAAGGGACTAAAATTGATGTGAAAAAGTCTATGTGGTCATCCTCAGCTGACTAGGCTTGCCACTGGACCGTTGACCGGTCAAAATTGAGCAAAAGGACTTACTTTAATTAAAAAAATATTTTCTAGTGATCCAATTTGATGCGAAAATTTTTCAGGAACTCAATATGATTTCTTTTACAATTGTAAGGACCAAAAAGTTATTTGAGCTTTTTTTCTATATCTGGTCTCTTCTTATATCATACCTGTTATATAGGGCCCGTTTGGTGCACCGTATTAGGCCTGATTGTATAAGCTTATACAATACGTTATGGGCTTATCAGTTGTTTGGTGGATACATCGTATTGGATTACTTTATCCATCAACCCTTCTAATACATCAAAATGATGGATAATTTAATCCATCATCTAAAGGGAGGATAAGACCTGATAAGTTTTGATGTATTAGCAACTTAAAAATATTCCAACCCTAACCTCATTCATCCATCGCTCATCACGTTCGACGTTTCTTGCTGTCACGTTTCTGCACCCCATCTTCTTCATCGTTCCACCTTCCTTTTCTTCCTCCTCCATGGAAATTTTACAATTCCTCATCTGTTCTATTTTCTTGAACCCTTGTCTACCTGTTAGATTTATGAAAACCGTGTTTTCCCCAAATTCGCCGTTCTTTTGAAATCTAATTAGGTTATTCAATTCATGTTAATTGTTAATGTTCCATATCTAGGTGTGACAATGTTTTCTCAATTGTTTGAGACAATTTCTATGTGTGATCCAAACCTTTTTGAAGATGAGGCCCGTGTTACCTTTCTTGGGGTTCATGTGATCGTTTGCTGCCCATGGCCCCTGCTTGCATTCTTTTTTTAATTTTTGAAAGGAAAAATATGTATATTAAATAGCACAAGTTCTGGTGATTTTTTTTATTTGTGGGGGGTTACTGGCGTGTTCTTAGTGGGGCTTGGAGTGGATTTTGAAAGCAATTTTCACCTTCAATTGGAGACTCGTTAGTACTTATATGTTGTAGTGTTCCTCGTCCTTGGTGCTGTTATTTTGCCCAGTTTTGGTTTATTTGCCTAGTTAGTGTTCGGGTTTTTTCTTGCAGCTTGTTCTGTTGCTGCATATTTGCTGCATAATTGGGGGGTGTTGTTTGTTTTGTGTTTTCTTTGTATTAAGGGTATTTTTGTACAAATATTTCTTTTTTATACTATCCATCATTATTCATTACTCCACCAAACATATGATTGTATTAAGTTAAACAATACGACAAGTTATACAATGTCTCACCAAACGTTGTATAGTATTCAATTTTATCAGGCCTTATACAATTAAGTCTAATACTATCAAGTCTTATACTATACAGCGTACCAAACGAGCCCATATTTCGGTGGTTATGGAGGTGAATGCTCAATTGAAGAACATATGAATAGATTATCTCGCTCGATATATTTTTTTGGTATTCTCATAATAATGGTATTTTGTGATGAAAAAAATGGAGGGAGATGAGATTGGTGCAAAAGATTTATTTGTTTCTAGAAATGTACGAAGATGATGAAAAATGAATAACATGGAAGATTTGGAATTAGGGTCTTAAAATAAGGCAGGTAATAATATTATTGAATATAGAGTTCTTGTCATATTTATTCTTTAATTTAATCAAATTTTTAATTATAAATTATACACGTGGAATTTTAATTTGAAATAAAAATTACACATGTTTGTCACGTAACCTCTATTTACACACATGGACGTGCCACATAGGTTTGGTCGGACACATGCAAGTGTAAGGTTACCTGAGCTTATTCTCGGATAAGGACTAAAAATGGTGTACTTTCTGAACGTAAGGATCATTTTGCAACTTTAATTTATTCCAAAAAGAGATTAAAATTAAACTTCATTTATTATGCGGAGCCAAACGCATAATTAACTCTTAAAAATAAGAAAAGTCTATCTTATATTCTTCATTGGACCCACCTGTAGACGTTTAATCATGCAAAATTCACACCTCAAATGTTCAGTTTCTCATAAGAAGAGCGTTTAAAATAATAAAGTTAATATTTTGAGATATGACTAGAGAATTCTTTTTTTTTTATCTTCAACATGAATGTTCTTGTCATTCGGAAAATTATAATTTTTCGTCTTAACAATTGATTTTTTCAAAATTCGAACTTTTGTTTAATCCTTACGAATGCCTAACTTGCTTACTACTAAACAAACATTTGTATGTTAAAAAACTCATTATGAATGGTTCAGCAATTCTTGCGTTTGATGATTTTTTTTTTTTTGAACGATGACGAAATAACATTAAACTTGGACCGTCACAGAGACCAAAATGTCCGTAGAAACAAGCAAGTTTGCTTCAGAAGAGACTTCCTTAATCCACACTAACTCAGCTAACGAGGAAGCCTTCCTAGCAATCAAATCCTCCACCGCATTGCCAGAGCGGCGTACAAAAGAAATGGTCATTACATCAAAAGAACGACAAAGAACAAAACAATCTTTAATAATATAAACTAGGTAAGAAGCATCATCCGTAGGTTTGGTCCAACATTGAAACAATTGAAAACAATCCGTTTCAAAGCATACGCGACGAAACCCGAGCTGGATAGCAAGGACAATAGCCCAACGCATGGAAGCGGCTTCCGCCAACACCGGTGAAGAAGCTGCTATAGGAAACGCAGTTGTCGAGTCAACACGAGGCCCTCATGATCCCTGGCCACCATTCCAGCCCCTGAATATGCAGATGACCTGAAAGAAGCATCAAAATTTATCTTAATCACCCCTTGCACAGGACGTTGCCAAGCTGCCACCGAGGGGGGCCATGCCGCGACACCGACGCACGCGCATCCTTCTGCTGCCAAAGATCTTGGACACGTTGCACAACCAAGGGAACCGAGAATCCCCTCCCTTCAAAAACAACTCGATTATGTGCTTCCTATAAGTCGTAAGATGCAACTTGCCACAAAGAAATAGCGTCCTCCTCTGCTGTATCAAGTAAATGTTATAAATTCTTGCAAATCGCCAAACATGTCCAACCGTAGAGCAAGGGGGCTGCCAAACCAGAAGGCTCTGGTAACCGCACACCAGATTCACAAATGGTCAATGGTTTCAAGCTCTAAACCGCACAAAGGACAATCAGCCTCAACATCCACACCTCGCCATACCAGCGTTGTCCTCACGGGGAGAAGGCCAGAACACGCCCGCCAAGCGAGCTCTTTGCACCGAGGGATACTCGAGCTACTCCATAACTTCTTCCACTGTTTCGGCTGCAATGGAGACGCAGTAAAGGAGGAGCTAGCCTGGGCAGCCACCACCGCGCTTCTTATGAAGCCATAGCCCTGTTTTGAAGAGTACAAGCCATCCACCGAACTGGGCCAATAAATAACATCATCCCCTCCATGAATTGTCAGCGGAATGCATAAAATTCGAGCTCCTGTATTAGGACAGAAGACAAACTCTATTAGTTCAGAATTCCACATACCTGGGCCTCTCATTAAATCACAACATGACGAATCCCGAGCTCTTGCATGAGGTCCTCTCTATAAACAATTGGGCCGCCAATTAGCATGGCAAACATCAAGGCTCGTGCCTATGCCAACCCTCCAACACCCACCTCGCTCAAAAACCCAACGAGTGTTCCAAATGATTGACCAAGCATAGCTTGGTCGAGCTCCTCTCCTAGAATTCAAGATAGAGCCATTCGGAAAGTAGACACCTTTAAAAACTTGAGCCATCAAAGACTCTAGATGAGAGTAAATTCTCTACCAATTCTTCGCAACCAAAGTCGTGGTAAAGGATTTGAAATCACGAAAGCCTAATCCACCCTCATACTTTGGCTTGCATAGCTTACTCCAACTAGCCCAATGGAGCCTTCTCCTTTCAACTTCACCTCCCCAAAAAAACCTAGAAATCATATTCCCAATATCTGCTCAAAGACCATTAGGTAGCATATAACAAGACATAACATATGAAGGTATGGCTTGTGCAACAACTTTAATCAAAACCTCTCGCCCAGCGCGGGAGAAGGTTTTCTCTTTCCACCCCTTAAGCTTTTTCCAAACACGATCCTTAACATAGGAGAAAATTTGAGTTTTAGACTTACCAATTAGAGTTGGAAGACCCAAGTATCTATCAAAGCTTTCTACTGCCTTAGCATTCAACAGCTGCTTAAGCTCATAAAGTCTGTTCTAAGGCACATTGCAGCTTATGGAAAGCATAGACTTCTCCAAGTTAATAACCTGTCCAGAAGCTCTCTCATAGGTAACTAGAATCTGCTTCACAATCTCAGCCTAATGATCAAAAGCACGGGCAAACAAGATGCTATCATTTGGTATACATTTTATTAGGGAATAAGGAAGAGTGATAGTACTAGAGGCTTAACATTCTAAAGTGAGCGAAGGTAAAGTAAGTTATCACAAGTATTGATTGAGTTATTTGCTTACATTTTTTAAGTAAGTAATTATCATCAATAAATATGATGATTTATTTCACCCACTAAAGAGAAAGATTACTCTATCTCACTTTAGATGAGTCAAATCCGTATGGTTAAGCTTTGTGGACACGCAAGAAGGACAAAGTTGTTATAAAGACGAGCACAAATTGATGTAAAATTGGACGGTCACCGTTTCAAGAGAATTTTTTTCTCCATATAATGCTATTTAAATATTATATTTGCTTCCCTAAAGCATTTTATACCATCTCTTTCAAGTAATTAATACTAATTTTACATTTAAAAAATTATTAATACTAATTTTCATTTAAAAAAATTAATACTAATTTTACATTTCAAAAATTATTATTAAATTTACTTAACATATTAAATTTTTGTCCCTAAACAATTTTATACTACCTTCCTTTAATTGTGTGAGAGGGGTAACCCACTTGGTTGAGCTAATGGTAGAAATAGGTGTTGGAGATGGATGTTCAGAGTTCAAACCCTGAGGAGGAGCATTTATAATTACTAATCACTAACATTTGTCAATAAAAGAAACTACCTCCCTTTAATTAGTCATTATTAATTTTAACTTTTCCCCGATTGTGTCGTTTTTTCTTATGCTTTGCGGCTTTAATAAAAACCAAGATATCAAATGCAATAATGGAAACGTCACTAATTAGCACTATGCATGTCGCGGCGATGCTGATGTTTAAGACATGCACCGAGCATATACAATGAACTTTAATTCTTTGAATTAAAATAAAAGTTGGATTTACTTGGTTGAGACAGATATAAAAATATATATGGTGGTGGGAAAAAATTATAACAAATTTAACAGATTCAAATCTCTTGTCCCATCTATGCATCCCACATCACTGCTCTTTCAATTACATTATTAAACATCACTTCAATCAAACAAAATTTATCAAACTCAATTTTTTTCCAAGATATTCGTCTAGTTGATCAGCTGTGATGAGACTGATTATTTTGAAATTTAAAGACCATAGTAAATAAATATGTTTCTCCTAATAAATCTTTTTTCATTCACACTATCTATAAATCACGCGAACTTGCCTATTAAAAAAAAATCATGCGAACTTTAAACCAAATGCTGTTAAAACCCAGTTATACATTTACCAAATATGAACTCCACCTTATTAGAATCCAACTCAATTTTTAAACACTTCGATCATAAAGAGATCCCATATAAATTTCATTATTTCTTTATCTTTCTACATTTTAAAAAATCATTATTTAGAAGTTTAAAATTTCATAAATTTCTTTTCCAATTTCAGTAAGTAATATTTTCAATGGGTGCATTCAAATGTTAAAATCTTAGGCAAAAATCTTATTACATATAATAACTTATGACACGCTATTGACTTACTATTAAAAAACAATCTGAACATTTGTAATGATTTGAAACTAATTAAATTTAGATGTGGGGCCTGGGGGTTCAATTATAATGACTTGCAATCCTTTAAATGGAAATTTCACCAACCCATCATATCATATTATTATGAAATTTACATATATAACTATGGGCCGTTTCAACATGGCTGAACGGTTTTATCAAGTTGTAGAACCTTTTTGGACTTTCATCTGTGATTGAGATTGAAAGGTACGTAATCATTCCAACTTGGATTATATATAATAATCTATATATTTTATAAAAGAAAATTGTTATAAGTGACACAGCCAGAGAGACTCTCGCACATTAATTGACAACATCAATTTCTCTCTAATTTGTCATATATTAAATTAACACCTATTAAATGACGATACACAAAAAAAACAGATTGATACACAAAAAAATTCAGACTTGGAATTAGCCAATCCAATCATAGCGTTACTATTTTTTTTGGCAATCAGATATCTAAATTTTAAATACCTTGACTTTTTACGTCCATGCTTAAACGTTTTTCTGCTTGACTTTCTCCAATCATAATTCCTCTTTTTTCAATCATAAATTCTTGATTTTTTCAAAACATAACTGCACGCTTTTTCTGCTTGACTTTTTTCAAACCATAAATCCACGTTTTATCAATCATAATCCCACAATTTCATGCGTGCATTATTAATGCTTGACTTTTTAATTTTATAAGAAATTAACATTGGAGGCCATTTGCTAAAGAATCTTTTTAATTTTTTACGAATGATTGATGGATTGGCCTGTGACTTTGCAAAATATATGATGGAAATTATTTTCAAAAAGACTAGACTTTTCCAATATAACACGCTGATTTCCTATGAATAATTTGACCGCTCCTTTTATTACTGAAATACCATAGGGAATAAAATCAGAGTGTGAACCCTAATTTCAGACTATATATACCCCCTTATGAAACATTTCTCATCCATCATTCCCACCATTTTCCATCATTCCTTGCATATTTCAAAGTAACCTTTTTACTGATGGCTTCAAGAATCGACGATCTATCCAAGGTGGATGCCTCTAAAGAAACATGGACAATTGTTGCCAAAGTCAGTCATCTATGGCTTAGTCCGAGCTTATATGGCTCTAAGCTACCCTTTTCAATGGACATGATACTTATGGATGATAAGGTATACCATTTTTTTTGGATTTAAACTTTTTTAATTAATTTTCCCAATGCATTCATAAATTGCTTAATTTCTTTATTTTTAAAATGACAGGGCTGCAAGATTCATGCTACTGTTAGGAAGACTTTGATATATGCATTATATTCTGAAATATTTATCACAAAAATTGTGTATTTATTTTCACCTTATTATGATAGAGTTATTTGAATTAATCATATGTACGCCTAATTCCTAGATTTATGGAGTCAAATGATCCTGCAGCACAAGTTATTAGTCCGCTTCAAGAATCTTCAAAGAAAATATCCCTTGAAGAAGATTTTCAGAAAAAAGAGTGATGGGAAAACCATCGAGCAACTCAAAGATCTTGCTGAAGTATATTGTTCACTTCATAATTCCACAATATTAATTATGTCTGTCCTAATAACATATGTTACAGTTATTGATTAATGCATTTTTTTTTTCAGAAAACATTTTGTGTTGTACTTGGTACTGTTAAGTATATTGCATATGGTATGGTCTGGCATTATCCTGCGTGCAAGTGTAGCAAGAAGGTGTATCCTGCCGATGGCATGTATTTTTGTGAGCCATGTAATCGTCACGTTGTTTCTCCAACTCACAAGTTTAGAATTCAACTAAGGGTTATGGATTCAAAAGACACAGCTACCTTTGTGTTATCTGATCAGGAGGCGTCTGCACTACTGAACAAGTCATGTTCATATTTGGTTGAAACTTATGTATGAATTCAAGTTAAATGGCATAGCATTCAACTGCAATTGCATATATAGATAAAACCAACGAAAATAATATATCTGTTCAATATTTCAGGGTTCTGATCCTCTCACGATTCGCACAGAAATCTTGAATTTGATTGACAAAGCATATTTGTTCAAGATTGAAGTTACAAACACTTATCACTTGGATTTTAAATTATTTTACTTAGACACAAAATATGCTTTTTTCACTCTAAATCATTTGTGAATTCATTCATAATAATTAATTGAGATTCTTTTATTTTTTTAAGAAATAAATATAATTTATAGAATCATCTCATAGATTAAGGATTCAATATTCAATTTAAGTTAATGCATTTCATTTTTTAAAAATTGTGATTTGAGTTGACAAAGTAAAATGAGTGCTAAATAATAGCACTCGGGCCAAATTTTCAGTCAGATTTTAAAACTTTTTATCATGTTTTGATCACATGGTAAAAAACTTACACGGGGAAAAATAATTTACGTGAAAAATAATTCATGTAAAAACTAATAATTTTTGCTAACTCTACATTCCCATCCAACCCTTAATTTTTACCACTTTTGCTAACTCTTGGGAACAATTTTTCATCTAATTTAAGTATATTTTTCATAATTTTAAAAATATTTAGGATTAAATATATATGAAGTTTTATGTCAAATTTTGCAAGTTGTGTGATACTGATTGTGATTTTGTTTGGTGGAATATTTTTTTTCCTTATTTTAATTCATTAATACATACCTAAATAATGAGATCAATATTCGCCGTGCAACGCACGGGGTAAAAACGCTAATTCAAATATATTTTAACCGTAAGCATCCATTAACTTATTCAAAAAGAGAGGAAGAATATGCACAATTTATTGCATGGCTAGATTGCATGGCCAGATTGCATGATATGTCCGAATAACAATCCCATTCCAAGACAAATTCAAATAACTTTATAATGATAACGACTGTGTGATTTACTTATAATGACAATCTTTTTTCTATATCGAAAAGATAAATTGTATTTTTCAAAAATTGATTTGTGGATCTCCTCGTCCAATTCATATGTGATCTCATAGCTCTTACCACTTTACCTATGACAATATTTTTTGAGTTAAATTTTGACCATACATAATTAAATTAATGTAATATAACGATCATGATTTATTCTTATGTTCTCATATATAAGAACAAACTTCTCATATGATACGTTCTTATATAGAGAAAATCCTTTTCTTCCACATTCCCCTCAACTTCTCATTTACATAGCATCTTCCAAATGCGCAATTCCTAATCGATGTTGTTAGGCTCTGCTTCAACATACCAGAATTTGAGCCCCTAACTCAATGTTGCAACGATAGGATGATATCATCCATTCTTGTGGCACTTGATCCTTCATATATACGGTATATAAGCTCTGATCCAAAGACATCAAATCTTCGACGACGAAGTGTGTCTTGTAATTTGGTGGACCTTCACAAACAATGATGAAAGATGAACTCGATCATCATTAAAGTCCACATACTAACATATTAATTAATTAATACAAAAAATTACTTTAAAAGTATGGATATTTTTAATATGTTACTACTTTTTTTAAAATAAAATTGTATTATTTTATAATGAAATGTACCTTTTTTTGAATTTTATATATTTGACCATCTATAAAATTCAAATTATGATATAAATAAAATATTTGAGTTTTTCATTTTTTCAAAAGTAATATATATATATATATATATAAATTAGAAGATTTACATCCCTCTATGATGCAATTTATTTTTTTGATGTACAAAAAAATAGATATAAAACCTCCTCAACAAGGTATCAAAAAACCCACACGGAACCATCCAAAAAATAGCAAAAACCAACCACAAACAACGACAAATAGAAACAACAACCTCAAAAACCCACAGCCGCAAATACAACAGCCTAAAAACCCAAATGCCGCTTTCTCAAAGCACTACCCAAAAGCTCTTAAAGGACGTATAAAAACCCGCCTACAACGCATAACTTACCCTCAGCTGCGCTGAGAAGCTTTGTGCGCATTGATCTCATTAGCAAATATTTGAAAGAGATGAATATTTGAGTTTTTCATTTTAAAACACTATCCTTAAAAGTTTGGATAAAATTAAAGAAAATATATTTCATTTTTATTTCTTAAAACCTTATCTTATCTTAAAAATAAAATTAAGAAAGAGAATATCATATGGATATAAATTTAAATAGTGATAGTTAAATACATATAGGACAAGAAGGATTATCATATGGATATAAATTTTCAAATAGAAAAATAACTTTATTATGATTTTAACCATCAATACTTACTTAATAAAAATTATGCTTAATTCCAGTTTGGGTCCCTGATGTTTCAGAAATGTGCGGTCGGCACCCCCTTGTTTAAAACGTGCGGTCAAGATCCCTCATGTTACTAAAACGTGATAAGGATACCCTTCCGTTAACTTCCGTTTGTTGACCAAATGGAAATGCGTTCATTAATTGACGTGGACACCACGTGTAATTTGTTTTTAATTAAAAAAAATTCCCCAAAAATTTTTCCCCCCAATTCATCAAACACGATTCCCCCCAAATTGAACCCTAATTTCACCCAATTTTTCAACCCTAATTTTACTCTAAGATAGAAGATATTTACACACAACAATCCTCATCCCCTTACCCAGATTGCAGCAGCCACCACTAAATCAACTTCCTCACCACACAACCGACCACCAAGCTCCATGCAAGCTTCGCCATCTCATCAACAATGGAGAGATACAAGGCAATGGTGAAGAGGGAAAATAGGAGATTTGGGAAGGGAAAAAAATTTCAGATTTGGGAAGAATGGTTGGCGGCGAAGCTGGTTGGGGCGCCGACGAGGCCGCACCACCAATTCTTCTACCTCCTACTCCTCTTCCATCGCACCACCACAACTACCGCACCACCAACCCACTCTCCTCTTCTTCCTCCTCCTCCTCCATCCCACCAACCACCGTCACAACCAAACCCCATCCCCTCCAAACCCACGCCCTCGTGAAGTCCCTGTCACCGTCCAACAAGAGGAGCACCTCGTCCTTCACCTTCAGGTCCTCTTTCAAAGCCTTCATAACGAATGCCATGCCCATCGCACGCGATGGTTTCTCCTTCGCCTTCAGCTCCCCGGAATTCTTCCCTTTCGTGAGCCCCGACACCCCCACCGTCTTGACCTCGCCGGCATCGTCTAGAAGAAGATGGGATTAGGGATTTTGGTGGTGGGAGTCTAGCAGATTTGGGGACGGGGTTAGGGATTTTTGTTTTATGGAATCAGTTTTCTGGGTAGGGATTTTCTTTAATTTGAACCCTAATTTTGGGGAAAAAATTAATTAAAAATAAATTACACGTGGCGTCCACATCAACTAATGAACGCATTTCCATTTGGTCAACATACGAAAGTTAACGGAAGGGTATCGTTATCACGTTTTAGTAACATGAGGGACCTTGACCGCACGTTTTAAACAAGGGGGTGCACACCGCACATTTCTGAAATATCAGGGACCCAAAGTGGAATTAAGCCTAAAAATTATTAATAAAAATCATTACACACACACACACACACACTCACACACACACACACACATATATATATATATATATATAAGGAGGACTCCGTTTACACCAGTGTGAGTCTAAAACGCTTACACTAATTATTTACCATTGATCTCAATTAAATTTGATGGCTATCAATAAATACAATTAACAAGTCACGTGTCTTATCTTCTTCACTCCTCAATTCTCAATTGCGTGTTACAATTCTCACTGTGAATTCTGTAGCCGCCATCGACCATACTCACCGTTGTCCCTCGAACATCTTTTGTGTTTGGTTACTGTCACTTCTAGGTTTATATATCATATTTCCTTCTTTTGATTTTCTTATTGTTTTCTAAAATCGATGGAAAAAGATGGAGCAAAACACTAAATTGAACCAGAAAAGAATAAAACTCCAGTTGTAATTAACCAAACCATATATCATATAAAAATTGGTTTTGCTCTTCCTCTTGCTTTTCATTTTTTTTGCAGTGTGCCTATGTTTTCGAAAGTTTATCCCTCTTTCTATTCAACGCAACACAAGAGAGCAACAATGGTGAGTATTGTTAATGGCAGTGGAAATTCACAACGAGGGCAATTGAGAAGTGAGGAGTGAAGAAAATAAGACACGTGACTTGTTAATTGTATTTATTGATAGCCATCAGATTTAATTGAGATCAATGGTAAATAATTAGTGTAAGCGTTTTAGACTCACACTGGTGTAAACGGAGTCCTCCTCTATATCTATATATATATATATATTAATTATATCAACCCCAAATATTAAAATTAGCCCAAAAATCCTAAAATCAACCATAACCTCAAAGTCGATAAAAAACTCCTAAAATCGGCCCGAAAATCTTCAAATCGACGTTTGACACTAATCTTTGCCCCAAATCCCTAAAATAAGCTCCAAATCATAGAATCAGACCCAAAACCCAAAATTCAGCTCCAAACCCTAAAATTGACCCCAAACACAAATATTGGTCAGAAAACCTTAAAATCAGCCATAAACCCTAAAATTTAAGGAAAACACTAAAATCTACCCATGCCAAAACCCTAAAATCCGCCTGAGACTCTAAAATTGACTTCGAACCTTAAAATCAACCCTAGACCCTAAAATCAAACTCAAATAAAGAAAAATGGTATGAAACCCTAAAATCAGTTGGAACCCTAAAATCAACCAAAAACTGTAAAATTGACCCGAAGCGAGCTCGAGGCCATCCCGCCCATACTGGAACCACACGCACGAAAAGATAAAATTAGCCATAAAACCTAAATTCGTTGTTGTTGGGCAGGCTTTAGGTTGGGCGGGTCGTCGACGAGTAAGGATGGTAGGCATCAAGTCGGGCATGTTAACCTTAGTTCAAGTGAATCATCGACATTTCGAGGTCAAGGTGGGTCAGGCGGGTCGACACTGAGTCGGGAAGGTCAACACCGATTTAAGCGATGTTGAACAAGCGTTTTTCAGGTTCAAGGCTGATTTTTGGGGTTCGGGGTCGATTTTATGGTTTAAGGTTGATTTTAAGGTTCGTGGTTGATTTAGGGATTCAAGCCAATTTTAGGGTTTATGGCCAATTTTTGGGGTTTACGATCGATTTTAGGGTTTTAGACCGATTTTAAGGTTCGACGTCAATTTTAGGGTTTCTAGCCAATTTTAGGGTTTAGGGCCGATTTTAAAGTTCAAATTCAACTTTTGGGTTTCAAGCCGATTTTTAGGTTTTCAGGATGATTTTAAGGTTTGAGGTTGATTTTAGGGTTTCAGGGTGATTTTAGGGGTTTAGGGTTGATTTTAATGTTCGTGATCAACTTTAGGGTTTCCATCCGATTTTTGGGGTTCGATCCAATTTTTTAGGGTTTAGGATCGACTCTAGGTTTAAGGTTTATTTTAAGGTTCGGGCCTCGGGGTCTATATTAGTTACGATTTATGTTTAAAAATGGTATTATTTCATAATGAAATGTACCTTTTATTTCCTTTCCTAATTTTATATATTTGATATTTGACCGTGTATAATCTTCAGATTATGATACAAATAAAATATTTGAGTTTTTTTATTTAAAACATGGACCAAAAATTTTAAATTTAGGTAAAATCAAGAAAAAACTCTTTTTATTTTTCATCCCTAGAACGTTATCTTATTTTAAAAATTATATTAAGAAAGAAAATATTTTTGTATATTGCATTGATTCCCCGAAAAACTTAAATAATTATAGGTAATATATTATTAGAAAGGAACTTTTAAGTGAACAAAATAGAATTGATCCTTTTTTGGGATCCGACTTGTCGTAGCGAACATTTTGTGCAGTTAAGAGACATCTGTCGTAGAACTGCACTTATCATTTTGTTCAATTTTCATTCAGAATCATTTTTTTGTCAAAATCATTTAAGTTGACTAAATAGAATCCATTTCCCATTTTTACTTGTCTTTTTTATTCTTTGGCAATATTTATCAACAAAATTTAATTAGATTTTTTTTTTTGTGAAAGCTTTTTTGGACTTAACAACTTAGTGGGGGTTATACAAAACAAAACTTGAGAACAAGGCCCAATTGTTAAACAACTGAAACTACCCAAACCCAAGATCAGCTTTCTGTTTGTATCAAGATCATGCACATTGCATGGTGTAATTTGACTCATATTTTGTCATTTTCCCTTCAAGGTGAAAATCAAAAGAGAAAGAAGTAGAGGCATGAGAAAAAGGTTAAAATCGAAAGAGAAGAAACTAGCAGGGAACAAGAAATGTGAGAAGGACTACACAAACAAATATTAGCATAAAAGAGGCTTCTTCTCCTATTTCAAACACCAGCTACAGCTACTTGAACCTCACTTCTTTAACCATAATGTAACGCCCCAATTTCTAAACCGGGGATCACATTAGTAATCCAAACAAATGTGGGGACTAACTCGTTTTTTTTTTCTTTTTCCAAAAGGTGATGAATTTCGAAAACCCAAAGCCCACTATCACCCAAGCAATGGCCCGAGAAGTTCCCAGGTAAGTTGGCCGGGCGCAATGCCTCATTGAAAGCACTCCTTACTGTTGGAAGGTTTTTACCACAACTACTTTCAAGTCCCTTTCAAGATTCAATTGTAGTATAGCATAGGGTTTTGTCGTATCCGCAGGGAATTGGAATACAATGCCATTCTTTAGCTGAATTACTTAAGCAAAGAGTTCAAGAAATGTTTGGTTGATTGTTTTGAAATACGTTGTGACACAAAAGAAAAGCAGTAATGAAACAGGTTGTGAACAAGCTGAGAAAATAGTTGGAATTGGATTTCGCCGATTAACTCTTCAGTATCCTTAAGATTTCACATATAAATTACTTCCTATGTTGAATTTCATCACATCATTTCTTATCCTTTTCATAGTTCCCTCATAAAAAGGATCATTCAACTCACTTTCTAACCCTCAATCCCTTGGATAATTAAGAAAACACGATGTGTTAAGCTTAGATGTTACTTGACTAATGAAATTAATTCCATTCCTAGAACTTAAAATCACTAGATGGTCATATTTATTTCAAATTCAAGTAACTAGTTTCCACTACTTAATCAAACCCAAAAACAAGTTTTAGTTGATCATTCTAAAACAAGCATTAAGAGCAAGATAGATCATTGAAATCAACACATAGAAATATGAATTTATATATGAGAATCAAGATGGATACATCTAAGATAAAAGACTACATCCAATTCCAACACAAAGAAAGTTAGCTATCCATTTCCATGGATGCTTTGAAGCTTACAAAAGGAACGGAGAAGAAGAAGATGAGTCGTGCCGTCGTCGGCGTGTTCCCAGCTCGACGGAGGGTGCAAGAACTCTTCCTTTCTTCGTGGGTTTCCTTTCTCTCAAGTTCTGATTCTATTTTTCTCTGTTTCTCTCTCTGTGTTTTTTCAGATTTCTAAAAAAAGGGCTTTAAATAGGAAATTTCGTCAGACAGAGTGCCCGGCAGCCTCTGAGGAGCGCCCGACACTCTGCATTCTTCAAAGTGAAGTTTCCTTGACCGCCAGGAGCGCCCGGCAGCCTCTGAGGAGTGCCCGGCACACAGGAACTTCAAATTTGTATTTCCTACTCAAAGCTTTGCATTTTCTTCCATCTTCAATCCTACAACACTTTTTTAGATTAGAATCAATTCTTGTGCATATTCTAACTAAATTTCACATATTAAGAAGTTTTAATCACAAGAGGGTGAAGTTGTCAAATATAACTCAAGAATCAACCAGATAAGTGTCTAAATTGCACATCAAAACTAGGTAAATATGACCCTTATCACTTAGACACTTAACTAGACAGAACAACCCGAGTTCTTTCTTGAACTCAAATGAGGTTTTTCCAATATCATTTTCAAATCATTTTCAAAATCGATTCTTCTCTCTTCAAAGTTCAAATCTCGTCGGTTGCTTTTATCTTATCCAATCTGTAACGCCCCAATTTCTCAACTGAGGAGTCACATTAGTTACCTAACAAAATCTAAGGACTATTTCGTAATCCTAAGAAAACACGATATATATATATTTTTTTTCTTTTCGAAACAACTGAACATAGTTGAATACATAACATAGACTTTATTAAACAACCCGTTCCCGACGTATAATAGTAGTGTACATAACATAGAGTAGTTCGCAACACCATAAACGGGGTTCCAAAATAAGTACGCTCACTTAGACAAGTGGCGAAGATAAGGTTTAAACAACAGAGTTTTCAGATGGAGAAAGAAACTCAGACATAGTCCACCAAAAAGGGAGAAGCAACTGCTTCATCCACCTTTACTCGACCGCCCACGGTCACGGTCTCCAACTCGAACAGCTAAGCTTCAGCGGAAGGCTCTCCATCGCCTAATAGCGTTAAGCGCCCAAACAACAAGTAGCAAATAGAAAGGGTTAACTCCATGCAATTACCATGTATAAAAGAGAAAATCATGCTATTCAAATTTAATTACCTAGCATGGTAAATAAACTAGCAACATAACTCAACTCATATATCAACAACTTAACATAGATTAACTCGGATAAATATAACCTCAACAATGTAACATCAAATCAGATATCAATAAACCAATAATTAAAATTCAACAACATAGGGTCAGGTGTTAGTTCCCTATAATGCAACTATATGCTACTACCAAAATGGATCGATCAGCAATGTCTCTCAAGACGGGACGATCACGTGGGACAATCACCACCACACCGCCACTTAACGCCACTACAGACGGGACAATCACGTGGGACAATCACCACCACATTGCCACTTTAGGACATCTCGAAAGATGGGACGATCACGTGGGACAATCACCACCACATCGCCACTTTATAACGCCTTGGTAGACGGGACAACCACGTGGGACAATCACCACCACATTGCCACTTAAGGACCAAGCCCTATATGCCAAGTCAATCAACAACAATCCTCAACCTCAGTAATCACTCAAACAACCGTCTCAAATCCAACAATCAAATCAAGGTAACCACATGTTATTCATAACCACAACATTCGCACAAACACATCAAGCTCTATTGAGCAATGAATCAATAATTCAGTGCTGGAAAACATAACCCTGTCATATCAACTAGAAAGCAGTAATGACAGAAACCAGTAAACGGCTGAAGCCTCTCAGAAAACGGAGACACACGTCTCAATAAGTTTACTCGGCCGAAGCCTTCAGAAATCATTTGGCACAAGCCTCAGAAACAGTCAACATAAGCAAGCATACAACATTGCAAGCATAATACTCATAATCCAATGCCAATCAATATAAACATCTTCATCTCAAACGCATGCAGTGCGATAAAAGCAGGCAAGACTCAAAGACGCTCTAAAACTGAGTTACCCTTACCTTCGGGAGTAGAAGTTGGGCATGGAAGTTGTGAACCTAGAACAAGGAAACACAATCATCAACACAAGCCTCACTAGGAGCAACACGATCTAATAATACTAATCGAAATCGTAAAGAAAGCTTTTAAAGCTTCAGAGTTCACATTTGGGCACGAATGGACAACGGAGACTTCGTTCGCTAAAACGAGCATAACTCGAGCTATAGAACTCGGAATGACACGAAACCAACGCCAAAATTTCGAAAATCGAAAGAGCTACGCAATGGCTCAGGTCATAGAGACCCAAAAAATATTTTTGGACACGGTACCCTAACAAATAGGTTTCGGCCACTTTGGAAAATAGGGTTTCCGAACTTTTTCTTCGATCTAAATCAATTCCTATGTATTCTTAGGCGATATCTAGGCCAGGGAAACTCTCAGAAAAATTATCGGATTCGAAAACTAGCACAGGGGTATTTTGGTCAAGATTTTTAGCTCGGAAACTCAAAATCAGAATTTCGAAAAACAAATTAGATGGGGTCGATACCAACGACGATTATGACGACTAATCCTACTAACGCTAAGCTCAGTCGAGAGTTTTAAGCCTAAAGGGTGAATCTTTAGCCAAAAATGGGTATTTCAAGCAGAATTGAAACTCGGCGGCAATTCGGCGAGATTTGGCGAAATGTAATCCGCTAAACATGTTCTTGGGCACGCAGGGAATAAGTTTAGATAGAAAGATGAAGTTATTTGGATATTTTTGCAAAAAGCTCAAAACTTAGAGCACAGAAAGACATAGAGAAAAGCGACAGAATTTACGATCAGGGGTAAGAAAAAGCATCAGTACCTTGAGGCCTACGCGTAGCAACGAACTGTGCGACGATCAGACAAGAATCGGCGAAAAGCTCTCCTCCCTTCCTCTCCTCCTTGGCCGCGGGTTTGGGTGTGTGTGTTGGTGAGGTTTTTGTTTTTTGTTTTTTGTTTTTTTCATTTTTTTCAAGCTATTTATATGAAATGGAAAATGCGGAAAAATGAAAATTTCGCGATTCCGATTTTTCCTGCGCATTCCTCTTTGAATTCTAAGATAGGTTCTGGCGACAGAATTCCAAAACTCAAAAGAGGTTTATTGGAATTAAGGCAAACGATCCAAAGTCGGTGTAAATCTATTTTACCCGTGTAAATCTATTTTACCTGAAAAACTACTTTTTGCAGTGAATGTCGGATGAGAAAACTTCTTTCTGAAGAAAGATTGGAAACATTGAAAGAAATGGGTGTACGCGTGTGGAATCTTTGTTTGAAGCTCCGAATAGAAAAAGTCTTCATCAACCGTCTATTCTAGGTTTCTTGAGCTATCAGGGTTTCAGTTTCGGCAAACCTCCGAGAACTAGAATCGGACGTTCGTGCATTCCAGGGTTTCGCATTGAAACGCTTGTCATGGAAGGATTACGAGAAGTTCTAACATTTCTCTGAAGATTTTTGGAATTAGTTTTAGTCGTGTCTTTAAGTGTAATTAGTCGTTTACTAACGTTTTCGCCCTAAGGCGGAAGTGAATGAAACTCGTGCTATAGCCTATAGCAACTATATAACTATTCTTAACCATTTCCTGAACCTTCTTCTTCATAACGCTAATCCAAACATTAAACACGAGTCAAGTTCCTCTCACGCTTACACATAATCCTATGCGTGAGTTGGAAATTAATTATTTATTTAATTCTAAAATCTTGGGTCTGACACAATCCAAAACCTTATTATCCGATATCGATATTCAAAATTTAAACGAGATTGTTACGATCATAATAATATAAAATAACTCGATAAAACCAAATTAAGAACCCGCTAGCGTAAATTCCAAGTAAAAATATTGACGTACGACAAAAATAAAAACCCTGGTTTAAAACGAAATCCATAAATAAAAGTTATGTTCTTCAACCAATCAGCCCAAGAACTCCTCGCGCAAGTGTCGATCTTTTGTGTCGCCAAGTCAACAATCTACACCCAACTCGTCGTTCTCGAGAGGTCAATTTCCACCACTTGGTTCTCCATCGTCTAAAGCAAGCGCCCACATATTCAAGTAGCAACCATTAAGGGTTAGTCTCAATAATTCAAAATCAAACAAGATAACAAATCTCAAATTCAAAAATTAAAGATAAGATAACAAATTTCAAATTCAAAATTAAAGATAAGATAACAACAAATTAAAAGTCTTATCCTTATCATTAACAACAAACTTCATAACTTCAATTTTAAGGATAGAAAATTAACAACTTATCAACTATTCAAAAAACATACTACATGAAATTCAAGAGGAAATTAGGGTTAGTCCTAATGCATATATGCTACTACCAACATGGATCGATCAAGCCTCACAAGGCTAGACGACTTCATCGTCAAGTAATTCAAAACACCTCAAAAGGTGGGACAACGGTGGAACAATTACCACCATGTTGCCACTTCAAATCAAAACCCTAATGCTCAAGTTAGTCAACAACAAATTTTGTGACCCATGGTCACATATATCAACAAGGGATGTCGTTTTTCCAAATTTCCATTCAACAATTCGACAATTTTCCAAATTTGACATCTTAACATGTATCCAAATTTTTTATGTCATAGGCATACATAAATCAATCAATACACTAGCATAGCATGCAAACAACAACAAACGCCTCAACACCTTCATCTCATATACATGCAAAAAGTAAAAACAGGCAGACTCACGCACTAGTAAAAAAGACTACCCTTACCTTCTCAAGTTGTATTGCATGTGATGACAACCTACCAAAAGAATATTAACATCGTTAATAAAGGTTCTTATTCGAGTAATTACCCCCTCCCTAATACCCCAACCCAAGGCTACTACAAGGAAGGAGGAAATAATTTTTCTTCTTTTTGTTTGCAAACCCGATTTCAAAACCCTAGCCCCTTAATGAACCCAAAGCGTCTCTTTTCGAAAAATTTAGATCTTTTAACCTCTTGAGTAAAAAAAAACAGAGAGATTACTCCTCTCTAAGTTTTATTTTTATTAAAAGTTCATACGAGACATGGTTAATCGCAACCTTACGAAATATGAACAAGATCAAAACCTAGGAGACAAACTACTAACCTTGGACAAGGATGAAGTTGATATGAGTATGCCAAGGTGAGAGGAAGGTTTCGGCCAGCAAGGGAGAGCTCTAAGGTCTTAGGAGTCTCAAGTGTTTTTGGTTTTTGGGTGAAGGAATCAGCTACTGTGGTTATGTGACTTGCCTTCAGTTAATGTTCTATTTATAGAAGAGATTTAACCAACCTTCCCCCTACTAGGGAGCTCGGCCAAAACAACCTTGGGGTTTGTTATCTCATGTTTAAAACCTCCCTTTAGTCCATTCTTAGGTCTAGGGTCAAACTCCACCTTATTTCCCTTTGAAATTACTTGATAACTATATCAAATTATCTTAAAAAAACACTAAATTAATTAATTAAATATGGAACTTAATCAAAACTGATTCTATTCAGTTTCCTAAACTCTATCACTCTTCTAGAAGCCTCTCCAAAGTTCTAGAATCAAGGTAGGTTAACTACTTGCACTCCAAGCAACAAAAACCCCAAAAAATGCTAAATAATCAAAATAAATTGGAAAAATACGAAATTAAATTCCTTTAAGTCAATAAATGGGTCACATACATTCAACAAGCTTCCTTCAGCTTCTATAAGTCTTCCCACAATTTTTAAAAATCATATCTCCTATTTTCTTGAATTTTAAAGCCTAATATATGATTAAATGCTCATTTTAATTGCTAAAAACCACAAATCCGAATTTCAACCTCTTCCCTACTCCCAAGGGCTTTTAGTTACCCCTAAAAATTATTTATAAATTTTAATAACTCAAATTTCAAATTTTCCCATGATATGCTAAAGATACAAACTTCAATTTACCTTAAAATCTCAAAAATAGCAAATTACGAATTGCTTTGGGAAAATAATTTATTTTTTTAATAAAATAAATATTTTTGAGTCACTTCAGACCCATCATAATTTTATTTGAATTTTTCATCCACTTCTTTATTTTCAAAAGATTTATCCTAGTTTTATACAAAAGCCCTCAACAATTCTAAATTAAGCTTTTACCCTATTTTTCTCTCTCCTAGTCACCAACCTCGAAATTTACCAATTTAATAATTATTATTTCACTTTATTTTTATTTTTATGACTCATAAGGTTAATTAAATAATTAACCAAAGTCTATTTCTAAATATAACTCATTTCTGTCATTTTCAATCAACTAATTACAGAAATGATATCCTATGTTGTTTTCCTACGTCAAACCAATGACGATCACAACAACATCAACGACAAGGGTGTTGTCCTAAGAGACTCCACCATGTAAGCATGAAATACACATATTCTCACATTGACAACATCAAGCAATGAATCAACATAAGTTAATCTACGGAATACAGTCAACAACCAAGATCAAACAATATAGATATTATCATAATAATATACTTATTTCGAAATACTTATTCAATGTTTTCACGGTCTTACACATAAACAACTCTGTTCTTGGCAGCACCCTCAACCAGTCAACCTCCAATGACGATCACAACAACATCAACGACAAGGGTGTTGTCCTAAGAGACTCCACCATGTAAGCATGAAATACACATATTCTCACATTGACAACATCAAGCAATGAATCAACAGAAGTTAATATACGAAAAACAGTCAACAACCAAGATCAAACAATATAGATATTATCATAATAATATACTTATTTCGAAATACTTATTCAATGTTTTCACGGTCTTACACATAAACAATTCTGTTCTTGGCAGCACCCTCAACCAGTCAACCTCCAATCTATGTTCTCCTCCACCATTCCCTAATTCCACTTCCATCCTCCATAGCTACCCTCTTCCTTCCTTCAATATTCAAACCATGACCACCTTCTCTAACATAAGCACTCACAACATCAAGACCAAACCAAGTTTCTCTCCATTACAGAACCCAACAATCGTCAACATCCATTTCTCCCGTGATCCAAAACCTCTGAGCCAATACCGGAGCCCTTCCCGACGCGACGTGCAACGGCGGAGACCTTAGATCTAGCCACTCACTTTGCCTAGGACTCTAGGAGACATCATGGGCCTCTCCCCCCAATGGACATTAGGAATTAGAATGCTTTTTTTTTTCCTTTTTTCTTCCAATTATCATTTTAAATCCAATGGATACGACAAATTTTTACAAATTCACCAATCACCAATTACATTATTAGTGCCCAATGCCCATCATGTTTTGTTACATTATTTTTCTCAATTTCTAGGTAGATAGATAATATTAATTACTTACTTAAAATAATTAGAATAATCCCAGTAAGATAACTCAAGTAGTAGGAGCTAGGGACATATGGGTTGGGTAGGGAAATGTCCAGGGATCGATTCCTGACAGGTGCAATTTATCTTTCCGATGTACAAAAATAATAATAATAATTAGAATAGATTAAGAGTTTAATGGTTGTGCACTGTCAGTGTAAAATATTTTTACACATACGTCCAATAACTGAATGTCACGTGTTCAAAAGCATTAATGTTCCTTTTTATTTTAATTGAATTTAAAACTTATTTTCTAATTTGGCGACTCATCATTAGTTATCTGTGTAAAAAATATTTACAGTGATGGTGCATTAGCATTAAATTCATAGATTAAGATGTAAATTAAAAAAAAAACGCTTCTTCACATAAAGCCCTACTTCTTGTATTTCACTAGCTATAATTAACTTTTTAAGGTAATTTTTAATATATTTCTATCTAATGTTTCTTCATAGAATAACATTTTTAGATTTTTTAAGGAAATGTCTAATTTTATATTCATTCATAATTTTCTCCACGACAAGTGTCATTGTTAGTGCTTTATGCCTTTATGGTTAATTTAAATAATTTATGCGGTTTTATATTCATGCATTAACAAATTTTTAATGTCAATATCAATGAGGGCGCAACTTGCAGATTCGTGATCTCTGAAGCAAGTTGCGCCTTCGTTAACATTTTCATTCGAAATTTATTAGTGCATGTCTATGAAATCACATAAGTTATTTTGACTAACTATAAGGCGGAGTACAAACCGTTAACCATAACGCTTTTCATGGTGAAAATCGTGAATGAGTATGAAATTTAGCAATTTCTTATAAAAAAAATTAGAAATGTTGTTTTTATGAAGAAAACACCGGGAAGAAAAATATATTAAGAGCTTAATTTGGGTAAGTAGACCTAGTGGGAATACAAACACGACTTTATGTGGTTCCATTTTAATCATTCTCACCAAAAGTTAGTTGTTCGGTGGATCTTCCTCCCATACAAACTACTCCCTCCATTTCTAAATATTTGTCTATTCAGAGAGACAAATTTTGTTTCATAATAACTGTCCACTTATAATTCCAATGAAGCATTAATATGTGTTTTTCTATATAATGCCCCTATAAGTAAAATAAATGATGAAAGATAATAATGCATTTAAAGGGTAAAATAGGAAAATACATATAATGTATTAAAAAGTTAACAAAATTTATTGCATTCTTAATATGTGTGCATCTTCACTAAGTGGACAATTATATTGAAACAGAGGGAGTATCAATTTAGCTATATCTTTTTCTTTGAGCAGAACCTATCGCAACCGAATAAATAAGAAATAGATTATTTTTTTACAACAAAAGATAATATTATTGATAGATAAAAGGAATCATGAGAACAACCCTCTCATTGCACAAATTATACTTTAAAGATTATTTATTGAACAAAGCTCACCATCAATTGTTTCATTTTATCAAGGAATCTACTAAAACCCAAAATTCATATAGAAGTGAGTTTGTTACAAAGTTTTTTGGTGATAGTTGGTTGCAAAGTTAAAACTTAAAAGTGTTAATTTTCAAAATGGTCATTCAACTGGTTTTTTATTTTAACAAAAAAAAATTGGTTAACATTCTAACATGGGTATGATATTCTCAAATATAGGAGAACATATTGTTCTTATGAAACATAATGTTCTTGACTTTTTCATAGCGTTTTGAAGCCATGGCTAGAAAATTCTACAATGTCAAATACTCATTTTCCATTAGCAATTTTCATTTATATTCAACTAGAAACAGCAGCAAAATAGTTCACACTTCATTTTTTTTTTTTAAATGAGAGATTGTTATCAAATGTCATGTGAATGGATAGTTATTGAAGCCTTTATGAGAATATGAGTGCCGATCCATCTGGTATCCTTTGGGCTTTTTTCTGGGCCAAGGCCCTTTTAGCTGCAGAAAAAAAACAGTATGAATGGTTAGTTTGTCATTTTCTTTCTAATTTTTCTATGATTAAAGAATGTATCAGGCTAAGAATTAAGAACTACTAATAAACTTCTAAACGGACACGCAAGTTGAGTCAAAAAAAGAAGAAGAAAGAAACAGGCTATAAGTTGCAACGCGAGGTGCCACCCGTCACGACCCAACCAAAAGTCAACCCAACAGAATTGGCTCCTGTACTAATCTTGTGACCCACATGAAAAAATATTTATAAAAACTAGTAGTATTTTAGTATTTTATATGAAATATAAAAACATCCGCATAATACATGAGATATCTATAACTACTACAAAGGATAACATTTTGCCACTATTTACATTAGGATTTTTCATAAATGTTGCTGAGGTGCACTATAAGGAACCTTTTATGTTACTTTTTGGTTTTTTATTTGGTTTAAATTGAAGTTTTATTCTGCTTTTGTGTCAGAAGATTCAATTTGAAGTTCCTTTTTATGTACCTCTGTGGCAACAAAAGTTAATTCGGAAATTTGTAGTACATATTACTTTTTGGACAACTTTTGTTATGTTTTTTTTTTAAGGATAACTTTTGCTATGTTAAAGTGATTCGAATTGTGTTCTGTGTGATTTTGTGTTGAATTTTTTGCTATATAAGTGCCTGGTTTGGGTTTTCAATGCCTAGAACTCATTCACAAAATTGTGCTATCTACTATCTACATTGCTATTTGGTGTGATTTTGCAAGGTTTTCTCGATGGCTTTCTTGGCTGCTGTGGGCAGTGTTGCATCGCTCTGTCCTCCAAATCACTTTCCCGATTCCTTCTCTGAAGCAAATCTAAGGTGAAGATTGCCAGGTACAGCAGCTTGATCTTCTTCCAGATTTTGCACCCTAGCACACATGATCTATATTTAGCTCTAGCCTGGGTTTGGCGACAAGAAAGGCTGGGTCTTTGTGAGTAGCGATTGGAATCGGATCCATCCAGGTCTATATTTCTTGCTTTCGATTCACCGCCTGCCTGAGAAGAAGCACGCGGTCACAGTCACGCCGCAGCCTCGTCGCTGGACATCCGTCGTTCCTGCTCGCCCTCCACGGTGAGTCCATTGTGATTGATTCGTTGATTCACTCTGTCTCTATGTTTGCTTTCTATATTTTCATCATTATCTCATTCATATTATGTGTGCTTCCATTTCACGTAATCGCTTCTATTCTCAGACAATTCTCTTCCGCCGCCAGAGAGGTTTTGTTGCTTTCTTCCTTCCTTTTCTCATCAAACTCACCCCATTTGAGAGGCTCTCAACTCCACACTTGATGAGGAAATGTCAGCAGATCCTAAAGTCTTTTTGATGGGTGAAGAGGTCATTCAATTGTCCCATTTATATAACACCGATTTTTTTAACCAAAAAAATGTCTATTTCTTACTTCATTTTTTGATTAAATTGCAGGTTGGGGAATATCAGGGTGCATACAAGGTTAGTTCTGGGTTTCCAGTTGTTGGTGCTATTTCTTTGCTAGCTGTGAATTTCAAAATTTGATTTACTATAATCTGTTAACCTGCTTTCTTCTTTCATTGTAGATAACCAAGGGTCTGTTGGAGAAGTATGGCCTTGAGAGGGTTCTTGATACTCCAATCACTGAGAATCTTTTTCTTACCTCACTCCAGACACAATTTTTTTTCTTCCACAAAGAACTTCATGATATTGTGTTTTCAATTAAAACTGCTAGAATTAGTGTTAGATGTAAACCATTCACATGTCTTCTTGACTCAATAGCTTAAGTTTTTTGAATAGTTGGTTCGTTACATGTAATCGAAGCCCCATCCATTCCTCTAATAAAAAGCTGAAGTTTAATATAGTAGATGGACTTTTGTAATGTTCATGCTTCAAGTTCAAAGTGCACTTGCGTGGGGGTGGGGGTGGGGGGCATGAATGAAATACAATGTATGGAATTATTCATGTGTCTTCATCTAATAGTTTAATTTTTTCGGGTAGTTGGCTCCTGATAGTTAGAAACTAATTGCAGAATTCAATCTATTTTCTAAATGATAAAATAGACCCTTAGTCGTTGGTAATTTGTACTTCTGTATTCCGAATTATCTAGGCGATATCAAGACTTTGTAACTGGCATAAATAACTCATAGCATTAAGTACCGGATTAGACCAGCTAATAAAGCACATCACATTTTACCTTGAAACCTTCTTTAAATGAAACTTGCAAGATTTTGGTATCCAAACACACTTGATTTTCATTCAGCACATGTGAAGGGCTGTGTTATAATGCCCACTTGGCAGGGTTGGGCTACTTGGATTATGTGATGTCCTAATGCCCTGTCAATTTTGTTCCAATGGAATCATCCAATAAAATAAACAAATTGAATTTTTTAATAATGTGCTGGCATGGATATGCGTTCCTTGGATATAAGCATAGGCTGTTATGTTAGGCTTCCTTCTTCATGTTGATCTGCTTTTAACTCTGCAATGGATTTTTTATTGAATGTGAAGATTAACTTTTCCTGCCTCTTAATTCAACTTAAATTGATACTTCAATAGTGTTTGATTTCATTTTCAACACCGTGTGTGGTGTTTTACATCCTTTAAATTTACCCTAATAGATAAACTATTTTAACTGATAATTCCTCGAAAAAAGAACAGGATTTATAGTTGGTAGCCGTGATTTGTTTGGGGGCCGTGGTTTGTTTGGGGTAATTTATTTGTTTAAATATACTGCAGGCTGGGTTTACTAGGATTGGAGTTGGCGCTGCTTACTATGGTCTAAGACCTGTCGTGGAGTTTATGACATTTAACTTCTCCATGTAGGTTAGAGTTGATCTTGATTGCTTTCTTTCTTCCTTAAACTGAATATGCAGTTATGTGGTTTAATTTACTTCTTTAACCACTGCTCAAGTAATGTTTAATTTCCTTTGGTAGTGTCTCTTCCCTCCGGAGAGCTTCTTCTTGAAAAGGTATTATTATCTCTCTTATTTGAATGTTACTTTGTGGTAATTTCTTTCTTCTGTTACTTGGTTACTCAAGTCTAATGAGTCTTCCTGCTTCATTGTTTTCTATGTGGCTTGCGAGATATCAAAGAGACATCATTGGATCCTTTACCATCCTCTACTATAAGCCTTAGAAACCCCTGTTGAAGAACTTTGTGGTTCTCCATTCTTTAGTTTGTGTAAAGTTGATGTTACTTTTTATATTTATTTCAGTATATTTCAATCTTTGAGCCTGACAATTTTTTTTACTGTGTAAAATGAAAACCTTTTTATTCCATATAGATTCTGAATGGTAAGCACCCAGTATCTTGAAATTTGGCTGGTTTTTGTGTTCTGACTTCTACTCTTTAATTTTCAGGTGATGTGTATTCAAATGTAATATTTTATCTGCACTTGATGAATTAGTTGGGCTTACTCCTTGGAGTTTCTAAGTCACAACTATATTGAGTCTCCAGTGTTGTCGCTACTGTTGGCCCTGGAAGCAGTAGCAATAACATGCCAACTTTAAAGGAGTACAGAACCAATTTGACTGACATAGCAGAGGAGGTAATTACCAGTTTCTCAATTAGTTTAATTGTCATTTTATTCCATATAGATTCAAAATGATAATAGATAGCAAAGTTCCCATGACTGGAATTTCGGATTATGTGTTATTTGAGTGAAGACATGTTCTTGTGATCTTGTATTATCATTTAAACTGACTTCTTTATAAAAATAAGTTAATATTATAGGAATGTGAAACAGAAACATGATATGATTTGAAAAGGGTTTATACTTTCAAGATTAAGATTTAAGAAGCTTTGCAACTTTTACTAATTGTTTTCTCTGTGTATATCTTGAAGATTGAAGAATCAAAGAAAAAACTTTAATTTGAACTAATATGATTCTCGCTCTTGGTGTTCAATTTTGTTTAATAACTAAGTAAAAATTTGGTATAAAAGCTTGAAGGAGACACTAAGAGAGTTATTTCTTTGTGTTTTTGCTGCGTATTTTACATTTGTCTCTACCACTGCATATGTATAACAAAGCAGTCTGTGTATGTGAATCTTTAATATAGTGTTTGATAATGGAAATCTAGGTGGTGATCAGAAACCATCATGCCTTACAAGATCCTGTCAATTGAAGATATCCATTCTGCTAAATAGTATTTAGGACAGTAGAACAAAGTGAAAGGGGGCTATGAAAGTTTTAAATCTAATAAAAATGCTTCAGTGAAATTGAATCATCTGATGTTATCTACATAATCAATCACATTGTTATTAATGGACTAATAATCAACTGCATATGCATGTACTCCAAGTGTTCAATATATGCAAATTCATCTAATTCTAATTCTAATGGAAGCCTTATATATGTATGGGGAAATTCCTATGCTATTGTGATCATTTCATGCAATGGTGTAGACTAATTGCACCAACCTGTTATTTGTTTGTTCCTGTATATATGCTGCAATGAACAACTAATTTTTAAAATCAAAATTGTTTCCAAGAGCAAATTACAGATTCACTTCAATATTTCGGGTTTATGTATACTTTCATAGTCATCTGTTTGCAATGCAACTGCAATTGCTTGGTCCATATGGGGAACAAATGTCTGGTTTTGTTGTTTCCCCATTCATTTTTCTGCTCATTTATTGGATTATTTTCTGGGTTCTTTGAATTTTAAGAGAGAGAGAGAGAGAGAGAGAGAGAGAGAGAGAGAGAGAGAGAGAGGTGATGGGATAAGAAGAGAAAAATATGAAGAAAATATGATGAAAGAGAAAGTGTATGAGTATGGCAAATTTTATTCTAAAAATCTCACTTCCGAATTATTCCCCTACTCACTTTCCCCTACAACTGAGTTTTTCATCTCATACTCACCTATTATGTAGGCAATTGTCATTGTTCATTATATTTACTTTTGATGAAAAATTCAAGCAATCCTCCAATCCAAACTAGACTAGATAACGAGGTTACCTTGGACCTTTATGGAAAAAAATTAATCTTAGTTTTCAATATTTTGAAACTCTTCTATTTCGAATCTGATTCCTATCCTCTCTGCTAGCATTAAAAGGATCTAACTTAGTACAATCTTTTGTCCATATATGTTTGCAGGCTGCTCTGGAATCCAGAAATGAAGAGGAAAGGTTAGGTGTGGCAGAAGAATTCAAGGTAGAGGAAAGGATTGATTTGGAAAATACTAACAACTGCCATGACCCAAAGACACTAGGAAGAGCTTGAGAGATATATACATAAAATTTGTATAGGATTAAGAATTAAAAAAATGCTACAAAACTTGATACAGAACTTGCATATTAATGTTGCTAGAATATTCTTACTAAAAACAAGAATTATAATAATAGTTTAATTTACTTTGACTTAATATGAAGGAGATAAAAATGTTAGGCTTAATAGCTCTTTTGGTCCCTCACTTATCACAATTTTGCTCTTTTGGTCCCTTTAGGAAAAAATTAGCAAAATTAGTCCCTCACATTTACACACTTTTGCAGTTTGAATCTAAATAGGGATCATTTTTGCAAATAAATAAGCAATGTGGAGGACCCAAAGTGCTAATTTTTTATTAGGGACCAATAGTGCAAAACCGTGATAAGTGAGGGACCAAAAAAGCTATTAAGCCAAAATGTTATTAAGAAGTTGATTTTTAATTTTCAGATAAATACTTCAATTTTTATTCAATTATATGATCATTTTTCATTCAATTATATTACCAAATTTTATTAAATTACATTATCAAATTTTTAGTATATTTGATCTAATAAAATGTTAATTATATTTCATAATATATTATAGATTATAAACTAATACATGTTTTAATTCATAAAAAACAGTGACAGTGCATCGCACGGGTTACCACCTAGTATTATATATTTCCATAATCAAAATCAAAATTTAAGGATTGGAATGATATAAAAAAGTGACAAGGATTATCAACTGTATTTGGAAAATAAATAAGTATAAATTGAATTGGTGAAAAATAATATATATAAATAAATTTTTTAATTTAAATTTAGGTTTTTTGATTTTTTTTAGATTTCTTATTCTGATGAACAAGTATGAATGGACATTTTTAAGTTGTAAAAAAAATATCAAATTCATTGGCTGGGGTGGAGTTAATATAAATTATAAAAATATTTAAAAAGTAACCTATTTAAGAGGCATAATAAAAGTTAATAAACTCATTGTTAATTTGTGAATGAAATAACTCATTAATCAACCTCTACTTCTAAATGCGTTGATTATAAGGTGAAAGATTTGTCACAGGACTATATATTATTGGATAGCTTATATAATTTTGTTTCAAAAATAAAAGTCTCATGCTCTCTTGATCCAAGCCAAAGTCCATGCCATGGTGGCTCCTTCTAGATTAATCAAATATAATAACACTAGAGAGCATTATCCAATCCAAAGCCATTCAAAGAGCCATTACCAAATAAGTTGAATTTGTATTTCTATTCCCTCACATAATAATCCCTCTCTTTCATTCAGAGCTCAGCAAAAACACTAATCCAATCCATATCTTGTTTGTTTATATGCATCTTTTGTTCCATCACACACACAGACAACAACAATCATAAGCACCAGCTTCCGTTACATGATTCTGCTTCATCTTTTAGAGACAACAAAAATCATTAACACCCCGAATTATCATCATCACTAATCATGATTAGAAACATCTAATCCTTTGCTTAGAGTGTTAGCAAAGAAATTAACCCACCCCCACCACATGACCACTCTCACACTCAAAAAACCACACCGCCACAGTTTCAACCACAGTCATGGCCTTCACTCCCTCCTCCTCATCCTCCTCCTCCTCATGCTCCCTCCGCCGCCGGCCACCGCACAGCTACCAAACGTACTCTCCCCACCACCAACAGACAAGCTCTCCGGACTCAAGTTCGACAAGTCCATGGCCATCGTCCTCGTGATCCTCGTGGTCGTGTTCTTCATGCTGGGCTTCCTCTCCATCTACACGCGCCAGTGCACGGAGCGTGGGATAAGAGGGAGGTTCGACCTCGCCTTCCCCATCGGCGGCAGCAACTGGCGCCACCGCGGACTCGACCCGGAGATCATCGATTCCTTCCCCACCTTCGTCTACTCCGCCGTGAAGGGACTCAAAATCGGAAGGGCGACGCTGGAATGCGCCGTGTGCTTGAACGAGTTTCGCGACCATGAAACGCTGCGTTTGATTCCGAAGTGCAGTCATGTCTTCCACGCCGAATGCGTCGACGCTTGGCTGGTGAACCAGTCTACCTGCCCCGTTTGCAGAGCAAACCTTCTTCAGGGAGACGCTGCTACTACCTTCGTGGCGGTTCAGATTCCAGATCCGGAAGGTCACGGGTCAACAACACCAGTACCCGGTTCAGGTGACCCGTCACCCAATAGAGTTGATAACAGTAGTAATAATCAATCGCCTAAGGTGGGTAGTGATTTGGTTAATCAGAACCGTCCGGTTCGGTCGAGGTCAACCGGGTTTAGGAGCTGGTTTCCGCGGTCGCATTCCACAGGTCACTCGTTGGGTGAGGATTGGGAGCGGTTCACACTGAGGTTACCAGAGGAGGTGCGGAACCGGTTGGTTAATTCCACGCTGAACCGGACCACTAGTTGTGGCGCCACGTTTATGCGGGTGAGCAGTGGGAGGAGCGGTTATAGGGCGAGGAGTGTCGGTAGGAGCCCGATTGGTGGGAGCAATGAGCGGTCAGACCGACGATTCTTTTGGACTCCACCGTTTGTGAGCCGAGCGGGTTCAACCAGGTCGCCGAAGCCTAATAAGGCAATGGATGATATGGGGGAACGATCTTCAGATCGTCTATTCACTGGTGGTGAGGGTTAATTGATTAGGTTGCTAAAAAATTAATGCTTTTACACCACGCTTCTTGTTCATAGAAATAGAATTACATTTTTTATTTATTTATGTATTTTACTATATTTATTTCTATGGGCATGGAATTTGGATTTTTTTAAAGGGTTCTGGAAGAGAGATATAGTAATGTTGTAGAGATGAACAGATAAAAAAAACTGTGAAACGTTTACTTTGTTTTTTATTTATTTTAGGCTAAAATGCACTTTTGGCCCTTGATGTTTCAAGTTTGTGCAAATTCTGCCCCTACTCTATTTTTGTCGATGTTTCTACCCCTCATGTTTTCAAACAGTGCATCGTCTACCCCTCATGTTTTCAAACAGTGCATCGTCTACCCCTCCGTCAGGGGTAGACGGTGCACTGTTTGAAAACATGAGGGGTAGAAACATCGACAAAAATAGATAGGGGCAGAATTTGCACAAACTTGAAACATCAGGGGCCAAAAATGCTTTTTAGCCTTTATTTTATTGTATGCTTCTTGACATTTCACATTTGTCTTTTGTTTTAGGCAACTTTGTTCCTGCTATGCTTTCATCCGTTTGGAATAAACTTTAAGAATAAATAGTAGTTCATTCATAAATTTCACTCATACTAAAATTGATAATTGAGATAGACAAAGAAAAAGAGTGATAGAATTATTATTATTATGTAAGATGAAAAAATTAAGGTAAAATAAGATCAAAGATAAAATATGTAAATCAATCATTACTTCAATCACAATTTATGAGTTATTGATGTTCCTTCAGTTGAGCTAGAGACCCTTTTGCTCTGTGATTATATAATTTTGTAGTTTTGTTGTGTAATCTTCCGATGCAGAAAGAAAACTCTTGAATACTAAAATAATTTCTTAAAAAAGATAACGACTTTTATTTAAGGCAGATATTTAATTCATTTTTGTCGGTCAACATTTGTTTTAAAAGCTAACAAATGGCGGCTTTTGGCATGTTGGAGTGTTGATGAGATCAACCGGCCGTTCCTAGTTAGCTTCGCCCGTTTATATTTGACTAAATATAAATTATTTCATTCATGAATCTATATTCTTTTCTGTACCAAAAAAATGAATCTATATTCTTTTGTTTCAGTATAAAAAAAAATATTCTTTTGTTTGCCTTTTGCTGATCTTTAGATCACTCGTCAATTATTAGATTTATGCTTGACATGATCACAATGTGAAATTATTTTTAATTTGATACGGCCTTCAAGGCCCCAATTGCTTTATCAAATTATTTTGAAGAAATTTAGAATACTTAAATTGCAAGTAGTGTATAATAAATGATACGTGTGCCCTACACGATGTTACTCAGAGTTAACCAAGTTATAGTCATTTTCAAAAAAAACAAGGCATGATCTTAAAAAAGGACATGTGAATATAATTTTTCAGCGTAGTTCATAGTGCTTTTTAATGACTTGATCAAGCCATCCAAAGCGTGGAGGGCTTGTGCAAGATCATACTTTAGTGGTGATATTTGATATTTTACTCATCAATCCTCATTCATAAATCACTTAACAGTAACGATATCTTCCATATATCTCATTTTTATCTCTATTTTTTCCTTTTTATCACATCTTACTTTCATCTCTTCCTATCTCACTTTATGTGTCTACATATCTAATGTGTCTACATATCTAATAATATATAGTTTGAGACTCATTAAAAGCTTAGGTGTCAATGGGGAAAACTTACATGCAGTTGCTTATGTGTTGTTTGTACTGTTTTTCAATTAAAATGTGACATTTGGATTTTCTTTTCCACATAAGATATTAATAACACCCATCCACCTTAGAATTTATAACATCCATAACCTCTGTTTCGTTTTCCGTCGGATGAACTTCACAAATTACCATTTTTCTATGTGGGTGCTTATGTTGTTGTCCATCTAAATCCCCACTTTTCCCATACACCAAAATAATTAGGGAAGCTTGAAACTGATGGAATCATTACAAGACATTTTTCTTTCAAAACTAAGGATGAAGTCATGAAGATGATTCCAGGAGGAAATGACTTTGATTCCCTGTTATGAGATTTAAAAATTAGCCACAATAATAAGTCCTAACAACAATTTTAGCAACCCTAGATCTGAATCACAACAAAATTGAAATGCTCCACCACCAATCATAGGAAGAATACATGAACAATTTCATGCCCAACAAAAATTGGGTAATGAAGATGATGAAGACAAAAACCAGAACGCCGCCGCCGCTGGGAAAGACAACAATCACGGCAGTCCCCCCCATGATTTTCAACCACCACCATCAGGCTCAAGCCAGCATGAGCAGGTGCGCTTCTCTGGAACTATTCTGTTCGACTTCGACGGCGGTTCCTCCGATGGGTGGCCTAAGCAGCCGCGTCGGACATGGAAATTGAGATAGAGAAAGTGGGTGGGGGTTATCGTCGTTCACAAAGTGGGTGTGTGGGTTTTATTAATATCTTACGTGGAAAAGAAAATCCAAATGTCACATTTTAATTGCAAAACAGTACAAACAGCACATAAGCAACTGTATGTAAGTTTTTCCCGGTGTCAATAATCTACAGCTTCCACAATTGTAGGGACATGTGTCAAGCTAATAAAACTCATGAAATAATATATAGTTAAGCTTCACAATATTTACCTAATAAACCTATATACTATTTGAAATTCAAAATATAGAAGGAAAGAAAAAACAAACGTAACAAACATATACTTCAGTGGTCAAAAGTTTTGATTTTTAAATAAAAAATCTGATAATATAATATGAGATTATAATTTCTTTTATTGCAATATTCTAGAATATATACTAACCTGAAAACAAAAACGTGAAACATCTTCTCATCTTGATTTTAGTGGATTTCAATAACTAACTCTTGAATCTGGATTAGTTTAGATTTAGTCAAGTAGAAGTATTTGAGGTTAACAATGCACCTGGTCTTATATTCATTCATCTTTAACTCATAACAAAGGAGGGAAATTTAAAATACAAAATTTAAAATAATTTAAAAATAAAAACATCATTATAAAAAAACTATTATCACACATTTCAGAATTCACGTTCCCCATCTCAAAAATTCTCACACAACTCTCTATACTTCCCCCTCCTTCCTCTCAACCATGACAGACCACATATCAGATGTTTGTCTTTCAAAAGCAACAAGTTCCTTCGCTCCAAGGATATTACGTATGTGGACTCTGTCTTCCTTTGACAATCCATCAGACATAGGTACTATTGACATGGTATTGATGGATCATCAGGTATATTTACAAATTTTACAATTTTTTTCTTGGTAAATTTTCAAATATTTCTGCATATATTTTTTTTAATCATTTTTTACAGAGCTCGAAAGTACAAGCATCAATAAAAGGCTCGGCTGTCATTGAGATCTTTAATGGCAAACTCATGGAAGGTGAGGTATACCAGTTTAGTGGTTTAGCTGTTTCGGGTAATATCGAAAAGTACAGATCAACACGTCACTCATGTCGTCTGAATTTCCAAGAAAAAACTACAGCTGTCATAATTAAGGAAAAAAACATCCCGATGTTTGGATTCTCATTCATTCCATATTCTGAATTGATCAACCTAAGTATTGAGACATCTTTTCTGGTTGGTGAGTGCATCTTTTCTATTTGATATTTTCATCTGTTTGATTTTTTAATATTTATTTTTTAAATTGAAAACACTATTTTAAAATTTATAAAAATTAACAAGATTTTATCTGGAAAAAAATTGACTCTTTCATTTACGGAAATTTAATATTTTTTCATTTATATCATTAGTTTTCCAAAATATGAATTTAAAATTAACAAAAAATTAGAAAAAAATCTGACGCCTTTTAGAAAAATAGACATACAGTAAAAAAAACTCTTTTATTTGCTATTTTCTTCTGTTTCTATATTTAGATATTTACTTATCTTTTTAAATGAAAACTATTTTTAAATTAAAAAAAATTATTTGAAAAAAGAATCAACTCCTTCTTTTACGGTAATTTAATATTATTTGATTTACATACCCAATTTTTCAAAATTTGAATTAAAAAAATCTCTTTTTATAAAAAAAATGTATCAAGAGTCAAAAGTAGAAAAGGGTTAAGAATCCTAATACTGGATGATGAAGGAGAAATTACCAATTCAACAACAAATGTTGTCTACAGGGAGGTCTTTGAAAATATTTGAGGTTTGTTATTTATCTAATACTTTTAGTCAATTGAAATTACTTTGTAATTTCAATATATCATATAATATGTTGTAATTTCTATTTGGTACTTGAATGATGAGATTTCAATTCAATTGTGTGATTCCTTTTATTTTTGTTGTTTAATATTATGATTGAAGGTTGCAAGAGATATTGTGTGACAAAATACCCATGGAGTCTTTCAGCCCGACAGATAACTGTGTTGGTAATAATAGTTTTACTTAAAAGCTGTTAAATGATTTCTACTACTGATTCTCATAATTTATTTGAAGAACATCTTGCATTCATCTTATTTTGTAATAGTCATATTAGTCACTACTGTTCCTATGATGCTTAAGCTATTACGTGCTAGGAATAAAATTGTCTATCACTACATACATGAAATTTCAAGCAACTTAAATATGCACTAATCTGTCATGTGACTACAAATATGTTATTCTTGAATAAATAACTTTAGTCCTAACCAGTTAGTGATGTAATTTTTATGGTGTCTCATTCTTTGCTGGTGGAGACTTATGAAAAAGAAAAAATGTCACTTCATCGAAAAAAAATCAAACACATTTTTACATTGCTATTATTTATTTTATAATGAATTTTCCAGTTCAAATGGTTTTCACATTTTAAGGATCTTTCCGAATCTATTTGTTATGTAATTTGGTTCATTGTACCTCTAATTAAAATACTATTTCATACGTGAGTTATTTCAGATTTCTACGTTACGTCAATTTGGGTGAAATTTATCTTATATTTTATTACTTTATTTTTAACTCATGGTGATCAACGAATGCAAGATTATACCTATGAATATAATACATACATGATTCTGTGTATGATAGTGTCTTTTCTAAAACCAAAGTAAAAATTAAACATAACCAAAACATACCCGAATGTAACTCGACTCAGTTAAAATAAAAAGACCATATAAAAACATTATTTATTGCTCTTAACTTCATTTTTATTTCTTTTTTCCATATTATTTCATTCGTGCGACGCACGGGTTCAGATACTAGTTTTAAATGTTCACCAAACATTTCCATATGCTCATTTTCCCCATGACATCCTTCAGATGCTTCATGGACTGAACACACTAATGAGATTATACAAAACAAAACTTGAGAACGAGCCCAAATGTTAAGCATCAGAGACTACCCACCCAAACCCAATATACATTTTTTTCCATTGGGTGGGGTGTAGTGTGAATGAAGACACTGTCCATCAGACACACTCAGTCTTCCTGCCATGGAGCATCTTTTTTACATCACAGGTCGCTTCACATGGAGCGACTTCTACCCATCAAACAGTGGGAAGCGAGGAAAAGCCCTAATCACAAACACACTCACTCAGCTTTCTCTATTTGATGGTGAAAAAAGCCTAATATCCAACATCTGCCTCTCCATTCTCAATCGTTCACCTCAGTCTGGTAACAGAATAGGTTGTTTTAGCTGGAAGGTGAGGCCTTGAACTTCAGAATTGCAGAAGGCACATGTTAGAATTTTCTTTGGGGGTCTTTTATTATACGCTTTTCCTTCTAATTTTTTGCTTCCTCTGGTTAATTAACACAGGAACTGAGGAATCAGAAAGCTATTTGGGGGAGCAGAGGAAACAAAGGAGAGCCCTGTCCTGATATAGGTACTAAGCTAAATTTTGGTTGCTAAGTTTGTAAGATGCATTTTTTTGTACTTTTGATTGTTATTTTTTGGGTGCTAATTTAATTTGAGTTAGTTGTTCAACTAAATTGAGCTGCCAGTTGCAAATTGGAAATACTTTTTGTTTTGCACATTAATTTATTATCATACTGTATTATTACTGAATATTTATGGCCTATAGGCTATAGCATTGTATAAGAGGAGTATGAGCTATATGATACAATTCTTGTACATGTTTATTTCCCCCTTCCCCATTCATTTTTTTAACTTGTTCTTTCTCTGGTTGCACTGCAACTTCTCTTTCTCTTTCTATCTCAGTATAGAATGAGGACTGGTTCTGTTGCTTTCTTTTCGTTTCATGTTTTTTAATAGGAGTTTAAATAAATAATAACAATGAGGAGTGTGAAAATAATTAAGATTTTAAACTTTAAAGTGTTAATACAAGGTGCTTCTTGTGCTTATAAAAACAATGTCTCTTGACTTAACTCACTCACTTGTAGGCATGTTTTATTTTTGAATTTAAATGTATCAATTATTACTGTGTTGTTTGTTCTATTTTATGAAGGTATTGCATAAAATGGCTGAGGAATCTGTTATTCATCCTGGACCGGTGAATTCTTCATTGCTGCATAAGCAAAACTTACATGTTTCGGAACACGTTTGGAATGGCACAAATAGAATGCTAAGGGCGAGACGAGCTCGTGATTCGCGGGTGGATAAATTGATAAGTAGTGTGCCTGACGAAATTGTACCACACCTCAAAGAAGCTGGACTTTATGAGGTAGCTTGCGTTAAGGATGTTAGCCCCCATCATGAGTTATTAACTGCTCTTGTGGAGCGTTGGAGGCCTGAGACCCACACTTTCCACATGCCGGTGGGTGAGTGCACAATCACCTTACAAGATGTTGCACTGCATCTTGGTTTGAGGGTCGACGGTCAAGCTGTCACCGGGGTGACGATGTCTGATGATTGGAAGCCTATTGTGACGGAGTTACTGGGAAAGACTCCGGAGGATTCTGATATGAGAGGAGGTCGACTGAAGATGTCCTGGCTGAATGAACAATTTGCTAATGTGGAGGATCATGTTAATGACCAATTGTCTTTGGCACGCTATGCTCGTGCGTACATGCTACGGTTGTTCGGAGGTGTCATGTTCCCTGACAGCTCAGGTTCTCATGTGCCGTTGAGATTTTTGCCATTGTTACGGAACTTTCGAGAAACTCGAACTTACAGTTGGGGGTCAGCAGTGCTTGCCCAATTGTACCAATCTTTGTGCAAGGCAACAGATGTCAACCGCAGGGAACTTACTGGCTGTAACTTGCTGATCCAATTGTGGGCTTGGGATCGAATTCGTGGAATTGGTCCGCAGGAGGTTCCTGATTTTGTTCCGGGTCGTCCTCTTGGAGCAAGGTATGAACATATTTACAATAATAAATTTCAACAATTTGTGTCATTGACACGAATGTAATAGTTACACCATGAACAGGTGGAAGAAAGAGACCAAGTGGGATAAGTATCCACTTGCATGGTACCGCCAAAAACTAGATACTATTGGCATTGAGGATGTAAGTTAATGTCATTAAACTTTTATTAAGATGGTTGATTTTTGAAGAGTATCACTGGTATATAGTTTGTTGTATTTGTGTGTAGTTCGTGTGGGATCCCTACCCAGAGCATGTTCTCGGTGTCCTCTCCCACCAATGTCTGCAGGACCGAGCATTGTGGAGAGCGGTGGTGCCAATGATCTGCTTCCAGATCAATGAGTATCATCAACCAGATCGAGTCTTGAGGCAATTTGGGCAGGAGCAGCATGTACCTGATCCACCTCTACAAGATGATCGTCTACACGATATTTCGTTGAGGGGAAAGGTTGACAAGGATTGGGGACACCAGATGCGCAAATATATAGGTTTATGGAATGACAGACACGCACATGTGTACCCGAATCAACCTGTGTTTCAAAGGCAATCTGGGCCTAACGATCAGTATATGATGTGGTACCACCAGCACACACGTCGTTGGATGACGCATCAAGTTGCAGCGAATGAGATAATGGTGATGTGATTTTAATTAACGTTAAGTTTTTTTTGTTTGTTGAATTTATTTTATGTTAACCCAAATGTATTTGTTATTGTAGGCTGAAAAACTCCATCATGTATGGTACATGCTATCTCGTGAAGGGCGTCACAAATACTCACTTGACCTCGTGCAACAGGAGATCAGCCGCTGCCTTGCCATCACCGGGGAGGTTGACCGGATTCTAGTACCCTCACATGATGCTCCACCTCCGGCTATGGAGTTGCCAGAGGCAACAAATGATGATTTGCCAGAGGTTGGTAGAAAAGAAGGACAGGGTATTCAGCGTCATCGGGATACCTTCACTGCTGAAGTCCATACTATTCCGCCAGTTGGAGTGCCGCCACTGGGTCAGTACTATGTGCCTCCCGAACACCCTGGTGCTGAATATATGTCGTATCGCATTTCCCGTAAAAGAAGGTTACGTCACCTTATATGATTGACTTGCAATAATTAAAAGTGTCACAACATTGTTTGAACGTCCAATACACCTAACGGAATGTTCAAAACTGATGATTAACAATCTCATTAACTCTGTAGCCTTTTGTGGCCACTATGTAAAAGGATCCTGGTGAATGCGGCAACATGTACTCCAACCATCTTGAGAGTTCTTCATGTCTAACAAGATAACTCTAGAAGTCTCCTAAAATGAGACACCTCATGTTGCACAGAATCTCCTCACATGAGGTGACTTCTTTGCATTTTGTCGTGTCTAATAGACAACTCTAAAAGTCTCATAAAGTGAGGTGCCTCATGTTGCACATAAGTCTCCTTACATGAGGTGTCTTTTTTGCATTTTATGGTGTGAGGGCCATTCATATTTGAGGGGAAACACTTTCTATGAGAATGTGAAATGTCTCATGGATTTCTTTTTCTTTATTGACTATTGTAAACAGAATGATTTCAACCTTTTTCTGATTCTTTTAATTTAAAAAAAAAAAGTTGTTGCGAACATTATAAACTCATCAGTACCTTAAAAATAGAAAGAACAGCTGGCCTTTCTCGTCTTATAGTCTCCCAATTCAGATATGTTGGAATCTTCATACTACTTACCACCTTATTCTGATAAGCGATCGAATTATCAGAGTTTCAAGTTAAGTTATAACTTTCAGCACTTTTGTTGATGTTGTTGATTTGTAAGGAGTTACAACTGTCACTTTCAAACTAGACTTCTATATCTCTAGTTGTTTTAAACTTGAACTATAGTTTGGTCTATAGCTTATAGAACCAAGTGTTAAGATTGCACCACTGATTCTAAACATGTGTTGGCCCAATATTTTGACCCAAGAAAGAAAAACGCATTCAGCCCAAAATACTCAGAGTAGTCGAATTCTGACTAAAAGGAAGGAAAAGGGAAATGCACTAAGTTAATGGGGCAGCAAAACTCGACAACAACAATTACTGCTAAACACAGGCACATGTAACATGTGCCACATTGACCAAGTCAAATTCTCCCCACGATGGTTGAAAACGTGGCCAGGAAACGGTTGGAGCAGTTGAAGCACACGATCTCCACCACCATGCGCAGAACTTCCGGAGCAAGCATCAGATCGTGGGAGAAACCAGACCCACTAACCCATCCACCGAGGAAAAAAACCGTCAAGGACACGCAGAGCATGAAATTCTATAAATAGGAGAATCCAATTCAGAAACAAGGTTCCCAACTCAAACTCTGAAAAATTCACCAGAAAGCTCTAATGTCCGCATCAATGAGACTCAAGGAGCAAAACGTGATGATGGAGGAGTATGCTGCAGAACCAACACTTTAGTTTCCCTGCATTTCAGCTTGTTGCTTTCCAGTTCTTTTGTGTAGTTTGTTTGTCGAAATCTGCAGTTCATGTAGTTTTCATGTTATTTTAGTGTATTTGACTGTTTTGTAATTGACCCGTGTTCAATAAAATCTAGTTTCACCTGAGTTGCTCGTTGTTGTCAAAAACACATTCATTCACACACAACACTTTGGCAAAGCGTTTTCTCAAAAGGACCCTGAAATCTAAACTTCCTTTAGTCGAACTAAGAGGATATTTGTTTACCAAAAATCCGTGTAAACAAATTGGCACGCCCAGTGGGACCGTTTTTGTGAAAACTAAGTTTTACAGAAGCGTTTTGTGTGTTTAAGTTTATTGCATGCTATTTGGTATTTGCTACTTGCCTTGATTGTGATTTATATGCACCTGAGAAGTGGTAAGACTATAAGTATGGCAAGCAATCGAGGAAGAACTTCCCCCCAAGGGTCTAACGTGGGCAATCAGGGTAGCCCCGGGGGGAGTAGTGGTAATAACAATGAAGAAGTGTCGACTGGGATGGGACCTGGCATCACTATGCCAACCCAGAATGTGGCAGTCTCTGCAATGGCAGAAATGCCTGTATCTACATCAGTGCAGGCACAAATCGTTCCAACTATCACGAGAGGAGACATGCCTTACGGTATGCCTATGTCTATAATGCAAGGCATACAGGGCACATATTCGACATTCCCCGAGAATGTTCCTCCATTTAGCATACCCCCCTTTGGGGCAAATGGAACAATGTTGAACCTAGGGAGTCAAGTTAGCCCTCCTGGCACTGTTCCTGGGTCCAGTTCACAGATTTATTTGTCTACAAGTATGAACACTGGTTCACTTCAAGCTATTAGGCAGCAAGTAGATGATAGTAACCATGAAATGGTTAACATGTTATCTCGACAGATAGGTGAACTAATTAACCCAGTGCTCCAAAATAGTAATGCCAATAATCAGCATTTGGCACGACAGATGGATCGTTTGGCGACAGCCCTGGGGGCACCAGTCGAAATCCAACCGGCACCAGGGATTAACCAAATCCCGTTGCCTAACCATGTCCCTGCCCCTGTGCGCTATCAGGCGCCGCAACACCAAGAGATGAGGGCAAACCCTTTGTACGAGGCAGTGCAGCCACCATTGCAAAATGTGTATATGGTAAACAGGGAAGAACACGCTGATGGTGTGCTAGAGAGAATTCGACACCAGAATGCTGGGGGGCAACAAAATGTTGCTGCCGTAGTGGAACAATTGTTGAACCAACATGGTTTCAACGTAGGTTTCGCAAATAGACCCCAATTTGTGTCGGCCTTTACGGAGGAGGTTCTCGAATCCGAACTTCCTCGAGGCTGGAAGGTCCCCAAATTCACTAAGTTCTCGGGGGATTCATGAGAGTCAACTGTAGAGCACATAGCTAGGTACCAAATCGAAGCAGGAGACCTAGCCATCAATGAAAATTTAAAAATGAAGTACTTCCCGAGTTCTTTAACCAAGAATGCATTTACCTGGTTCACCACCCTCGCTCCTAGGTCAGTCCATACATGGGCCCAGTTGGAAAGAATTTTCCATGAACAGTTCTTTAGGGGAGAGTGCAAAGTGAGTTTGAAGGATCTGGCTAGTGTTAAAAGAAAGCCAGCAGAGTCTATTGATGATTATCTGAACAGGTTTAGGATGCTTAAATCTCGATGCTTTACTCATGTCCCCGAACATGAGCTAGTTGTCTTAGCCGCTGGTGGCCTAGAGTATTCCATTAGAAAGAAAATCGACACTCAGTATATTCGAGATATGTCTTTACTTGCAGATAGAGTGAGGCACATCGAATTGCTAAAGGCCGAAAAGTTTGAGGAAAGGGCCAAGACTACTAAGTGGCCAAAGAAGGAGAAGGTAGCGTACATAGATGCGGATTCAGTATGTCAAAGTCCATGTGTCTATCGAGAAGTCCCTGCAGACGTCGATTTAAATGATGTCAATCTGGCTGAACTTCAGCCAGGGGATCCTTATGTTTGTAAAGCATTGAAACCACGTGAAAACAAACTTGGGGAGGAAAACCCCAACAACACGATTCCTGCTGTGAAAACTTATACCTTTGATGTGACCAAATGTGATGCAATTTATGATATACTTGTGTCTGATGGTTTGCTTGTGGTCCCTAAAGACCAAAAACTTCCTTCTCCTGAACAAAGGAAAGGGAAGAAATATTGCAAATATCACAACTTTTTTGGTCATTGGACCTCACAATGTTCTCGTTTCAGGGATCTTGTGCAGGGGGCATTGGACTTGGGAAGGCTCAAGTATGACGAAAAAGCCAAAAGACAAATGAAGATTGACTCCGACCCACTGCAGGTAGCTGAAGCCAACTACGTGGAACCGTTCTACATTGGCATGGTTGACATTTCTGAGAAGCTAAATCTGGGCCTGACACTCGAGGAAGCAAAGGAGGAGAACATGGCTGTCGAAGAACCAGAAGTCGCGAAAGAGGTGAGCTTGGAAGAAGTTTACCCAAAGGCGGGAGAAACCCTTGTCGAGTTTTTGTCAAGAAGCAAAAATGGTGAGAAAGAGGTCATGCTTTGTCCTCGATGTAGTGCCGTTTTCGACAAGTCAGCAGCTAAAACCTATCAAGATTCTGAGATGAAGAGGCATTACCAGAGCAAAATGCCTGTGTCTAGAAGGTTGAAATACCCCCACGAGGAGTGGGTTGAAAGAGATCAAGAACTCGATGGCCACAAAGGCCAAAAGTCAAGAATCAATGACAAGACTTATGTCCCTGATGCTGGTTTGCCAAAGAATCAATGGTTCAGGCCAGCACCCCCAAGACCAAAACATCATCAAAAGTGGTCGAAGATCGATTTGGGCCAGGGGTCTTCCTATATCAACAACTCCCGCGTATCACGGAGCTACTCCTATGGCTCTGGGAACTACTATGCTCCAGAGCAAATGACTAGAACTCAGTTCAGACGTTTCCTGAGGAAAAGAAAAGCTGAGAGAGAAAAAGGTGGCCGGTTCCGCTCCTTATGGGACATAAAGCCAGAAGATAACCCTCGCAACGAACCTAGTGTGGCGTCGATTATCAACCAGCTCGACCACGCTATCAAACAAGGAACAGTTGTGCCCCCAAACCCGGCCAAAGAAAAAGGGAAAGATGTGGCTGAGGACGAGGATGAAGACATGCTCGACGATTTCGATGACAGCGATGGGGAAGATCTTAACATCATCTGCATAGTGTCTATCTTACCCGCTGAATTCGACAGGATTTCAGAGGTCACCGAGAATGAAGAAGACTACTATGATGAGGAGGAGCCAGATGACAACCCCTTGTGCTACTACGTGATGCAAAAAGGATCCGTCGAAGACGAAAGAGCTATTTTCCAGAGGCCAACAGAGCAGATGAAAAGCCACTTGAAGCCGTTATTCGTTTGGGTCAAAGTCGACGAAAAAGGAGTCAATAAAGTTCTTGTCGACGGAGGGGCCACAATCAATTTAATGCCTAAGTTTATGCTCAAGAAGTTAGGCAAAACTGAAGCAGACCTAATCCCTCACGACATGGTCCTTTCCGACTACGAAGGGAAGACAGGTTCTTCCTTAGGAGCAATTATGTTGAACATAACCGTAGGAACGGTGGCCCGTTCCACATTGTTCATCGTGGTGCCCTCAAAAGCCAACTACAATCTGCTATTGGGGAGAGAATGGATCCACGGCGTGGGGGCAGTGCCCTCAACCCTGCACCAACGTATTTCCATTTGGAAAGCAGATGGAGTCGTCGAGAACGTGCAAGCAGACCAGAGCTACTACTTAGCGGAGACAGGTTACGTCAGCAAAAAGAATTTTGAAAAAAGTTTAGCCACAATTGCTCCCCTAGACACAGTGGCCTCTCAATATTTCAACCCGTATTCGGAGTACTCGGTGACGTTGGATCCCATCAGGGGTTTAAACCTTAATGAAGCATACAAACCTGATGCCATGAGTGGATGGCACAGTGATGAAGAAAAGGATGCCACAACTGAGTGGCAAAATGAGGTTAAAGATGATTAATTCGAGCCTAGCTCGAATTTCGGCTTACGCAGCCGAAAACAGAATAAGGACGGCCTTAGAGGCCGCAAGAATAGCCAAAGAAATGGCTACTGACGAAGCCAATGCCTCAATTCTGCCTGTCGAAATGACATCTCAGGAGGAGGCAAAAGCAAATAAGGATAATACGTGCATAAGAAAAAAAGAGCAGAGTGTCGATGAATGCGAATTCGAGGACCTTTGCAATTTGAGGCTAGATTGCATCTACGATGACGGCCCATTAGGCTTCGAGAAGCCAGTGGTCGATGTTTCTAAGAAAATGGAAGCGTAAGACCCTTTAGAAGAAGTGGACCTGGGTGATGGCTTAGAAAAGAGGCCAACGTACATCAGTGCTCTTATTGACCTAGAGTTAAAAGATAGGATGGTGAAATTACTCAAAGAATTCAAAGACTGTTTCGCTTGGGACTACGATGAAATGCCTGGCCTTAGTCGAGAATTGGTGGAATTGAAGTTACCCATCAAAGAAGACAAGAAACCAGTCAAGCAATTACCTAGGAGGTTCCATCCAGATGTGTTGGTGAAAATCAAGGAAGAAATCGAAAGACTCCTCAAATGTAAATTTATCAGGACGGCTCGATATGTGGACTGGTTAGCCAACGTGGTTCCAGTGATCAAGAAGAACGGGAAAATGAGAGTTTGTATTGACTTTCGAGATCTTAACGCTGCCACTCAAAAGACGAGTATCACATGTCTATTGCTGAGATGATGGTGGATTCAGCCGCTGGTCACGAATACTTAAGCTTGTTGGATGGTTACTCAGGCTACAACCAAATCTTCATAGCAGAAGAAGATGTGTCGAAGACAGCTTTTTGATGTCCTGGTGCCTTAGGGACATACGAGTGGGTGGTCATGTCATTTGGATTGAAAAACGCTGGCGCGACCTACCAAAGGGTAATGAATACCATTTTTCATGATTTTATTGAAACTTTCATGCAGGTTTACATTGACGATATTGTGGTAAAATCCCCATCAAGGGATGACCATTTATTGCATCTAAGGAAATCCTTTGAGAGGATGAGAAAATATGGCTTGAAGATGAATCCCCTTAAATGTGCTTTTGGTGTTATTGCAGGTGATTTTTTGGGTTTTGTGGTGCACAAAAAGGGCATCGAGATCAACAAAAATAAAGCTAAAGCCATTCTCGACACAAGTCCACCAACCAGCAAGAAGCAACTACAATCGTTATTGGGGAAGATTAACTTCTTAAGGAGATTCATTACCAACCTTAGTGAAAAGACCAAGTCATTTTCTCCGCTTCTTCGACTAAAAAAGGAAGATGTGTTCCGCTGGGAGGCAGAGCACCAAAAGGTGTTCAATGAACTCAAAAAGTACCTGTCCAATCCACCTGTAATGGTACCACCCATCAAGGGGAGGCCAATGAAGCTGTATATTTCTGCCACAGATGAAACCATTGGGAGTATGCTGGCTCAGGAAGATGAAGATGGCAACGAAAGAGCCATATTTTATTTAAGTAGGGTGTTAAATAGCGCAGAAACTCGATACACTATGATCGAGAAATTGTGTCTATGCCTGTACTTCTCTTGTGTAAAGTTGAAATATTATATAAAGCCAATCGATGTAATGGTTTTTTCTCATTATGATATAATAAAGCACATGTTATCCAAACCAATCTTGCATAGTCGAATTGGTAAATGGGCTTTGGCCCTAACTGAATATTCATTAACTTATGCCCCATTAAAAGCAATTAAGGGGCAAGCGGTTGCTGATTTCTTAGCAGATCATACCGTGCCTAAAGAAATCATAACTTACGTAGGCATACAACCTTGGAAATTATATTTCGACGGTTCCAGCCATAAAAATGGAACTGGAATCGGGATGTTCATTATGTCCCCACAAGGCACCCCCACTAAGTTCAAATTTAGGATCGAAGGCAATTGCTCGAACAATGAGGTCGAGTATGAGGCACTGATATCAGGCCTCGAGATCTTGCTAGCTCTCGGGGCAAAGAATGTTGTTATAAAAGGAGATTCTGAGTTGGTGGTAAAGCAGCTTACCAAAGAATACAAGTGCGTTAGTGAGCATCTAGCCAAATATTATGTGAAAGCAAGCAATTTGTTGGCTAACTTCGACGAAGCTGGAATAGGTCATGTTCCTAGAATAGAGAACCAAGAAGCCAATGAATTGGCGCAGATTGCTTCTGGGTATATGATAGATAGACTAAAGTTAACAGAGTTAATTAAGATCAAAGAAAAACTGAGTCCTTCAGATCTCGACATTATGGTCATTGATAATCTAACTCCTAACGATTGGAGAAAGCCAATTGTCGAGTACCTGCAGAACCCAGTAGGGTCAACTGATAGAAAAGTCAAGTATAGGGCTCTAAGTTACACCATTTTAGGCAACGAGTTGTTCAAAAAGAACGTCGACGGCACATTGTTGAAATGCTTAAGCGAAGACGACGCATTTATAGCAGTATCAGCTGCTCACGATGGCCTGTGTGGTGCTCACCAAGCAGGGGTAAAAATGAAATGGATTCTATTTAGACAAGGTTTGTATTGGCCAACTATCATGAAAAATTGCATTGAGTACGCAAAAGGTTGTCAAGATTGCCAAAAACACTCAGGAATCCAGCATGTGCCATCTAGTGAATTGCACTCTATTATCAAGCCATGGCCTTTTAGGGGATGGGCAATAGACTTAATTGGCGAAATTCACTCAGCTTCATCAAAGCAGCACAAGTATATCATTGTGGCAGTCGACTATTTCACTAAATGGGTCGAAGCCATCCCACTACAAAACGTAACACAGGAAACGGTGATCGAGTTTATACAAAACCACATTGTATATCGATTTGGATTGCCAGAGTCCATTACAACGGACCAAGGCACGGTGTTTGTGGGACGCAAAGTGGCAGCCTTCGCAGAATCTTGGGGCATCAAGCTTTTAACCTCGACCCCTTACTACGCTCAGGCTAATGGCCAAGTAGAAGCAGCCAATAAAGTCCTAATAAGCTTGATCAAGAAGCATGTGGGTCGAAAACCAAAAAGCTGGCATGAATCTTTAAGCCAAGTCCTATGGGCTTACCGGAATTCACCAAGGGAAGCGACAGGAACGACGCCTTTTCAACTGGCCTATGGCCAAGAAGCCGTGTTGCCCGCAGAGGTATATTTGCAATCATGTCGAATTCAAAGGCAAGAAGAAATCCCAAGTGAAGTTTACTGGAATATGATGCTAGATGAAATGGTCAACCTCGACGAAGAAAGGCTCTTGGCACTAGACGTCTTAACAAGGCAAAAGGATCGCATAGCCAAAGCATACAATAAAAAGGTTAGAGATCGATATTTTATTACAGGGGACTATGTGTGGAAAGTTATTCTCCCAATGGATAAAAAGGATAGAGCTTATGGGAAATGGACCCCCAGTTGGGAAGGGCCATTCACAGTCGAGAAAACGTTACCCAATAATGCTTACGTGATTAAGGAATTGGGCAATCAGAGCCAATGTGTTACGATAAATGGCAAGTATTTAAAAGCATATAAGCCAATGTTGCACGAATGTAAAATCGAATGAAACATGAACGATAAAATTGCCAAATTATATTCATCAATCGAAAAACGTTACAAGTATGGCAAAATGCAAATAAAACTAGAAACCTAAAAAAGAAAAATGGCTCTGTATCCGTCATATTTAGCTTGCATGGGTGCTAATCGATCCACCAGCGCCACCATCTGGCCCTCAAGTCGAGCCTTCTTTTGACGAGCAACCAAGTCTTCAAGGGAGGCTGCAAGAATCTCGACGACTGACCGAACAAGACCTTCAGGATCTTGCTGATCCAAAGAGGCCTGGAGAAAATCGAATTTCTCCCTCCACTCATCTATTTGGTATTCTTGAAAGAACACCATTACTGAAAGTTCCCGGAACTCTTCAAACAGAGGTTTGACCTCCAAGAGAAGCCCCTGGAACTCCTGAAGAGGAATTCTAACGTGCGCAACGATTGGCCTATGAAGCAGTTGATCAATGAGCCCTAAAAGCTCATCAAGGCCAGCAGAGGAGTCATACAGGTTCTGGAAAAGGTTCTCTTGGAAAGCCAAGTCCTTGATACGACGGAGAATTAGTCTGCTATCCATGGTGAAGAATGAAAGGTTCTTGGATCGCAGAAAGAAGGGAAGAATGGAAAGAAAAGAGTTGCTGTTGAAAGACGAGTAGAAAACGGCTTCATTTATAGTAGGGAAGTAACAAACAGACGTATTAATGCAAGCATGCAGTTACCAAAGCGTCAGCCAAACACGGCAAGCCACGTCAACCACTACCACAAGTGAAGGAAGTTCTTGGGTCGTTGAACAGGAACGTGATAAAAGCGTTATAAATTATCGTGGTTTTCCAAGAAACTTGGAAGTTGAAAGGTCAGATTAAGCACCAAGTTAAATGGTGAGACTTAGCCATTCAATGCAGGAAGTAATGTAATGAAAACCGATTCGACAATAAAATGCAAATCGAAAAATAAAGCATGTCGAGCATTGCCAATACAAATTCATTCATTAATTAAAAATCGGACAGAGTTACAGAACAGGAATGATTGTTACAAAGTTGGCAACAAAGGCCATAACAGATCCATGGCCATTACAATTAAACAACAATTATAAAGCCTATATTCTCGACTTGAAGGCTTCAAGCTGAACCCCAGCAGCAGCAATCCTAGAATCCAAGCTTTGCTTCATACGCTGTTCTGCTGCTACTTCCTTAGAAAGTTGAGATGTCGATAGCATCACGCTCGTGCACTCAGCAGCCAACGCATTCAGTCGAGAATTCACAGCTGGGCCTTCATCAATCAACATAGCCTTTTGCTTCTCGAGTCTAGCTACCTCCCTGTGAAGCTCATCCAGTCGAGCATCAACGCTCGACAACTCAGCTGCAATGAGAGTCCTCCTAGCAGTCAGCTTGAGAGCCTCTTCTTTCGCGGGCAATAGGCCATTGGTATTGGAAATTACTTGTGCCTTTTTAGCCTCAATGGATTGCTCCACCGCAATGGCTTTGTCAAGCGTGGCCACAATATCGACCACGAGAGTTTGCAATTCGACGAGAGCATCTGCCTGAATCTGATCAAGTTGTTGGCTTAAGAGGAAGGCAAGCAGTTCTTTCACTTCTTGGCCTAATTGAGGAGTGACTCGGACACTGCCAATGAAGCCAGTATCGAAAACCAGCCCTTTTAACTTAACAAGAGCCGCTTCAATCCGGCTATCATCGGGCACTCCACCAGACTGAGCAGTCTCAGCAATTTCAGCTTGGCGCGGCGGAGACTCGAGATCCAAAGTACCATCAAAGAAGCTCTGGAAGATGGAAAGGGGATCCTCGACCAAAAGAGCACTGAGCCTTTCACTAGAAGTATGAGAAGAGGCAGCCGTCTTAGAAGAAGCTGAACCTCCCTTAGCATGAGGTGAGATCAAAGCGGCTCTAGCATCTTGCTGAAGTCGTTGAGGAGAAAGTCGAGGCTGTTGAGGGGAAGGTTGAAGCTGTCGAGGAGAAGGTTCGGAATGAGCAGAGGCCAGAACATCAGCCTTGGGTGGGGGCATTACGCCAATCACTTGGTCAGGCTGAATGATTGGATCCTCACCACCCTGCACTTCATCATGCGGTATGTTTTCTTCACGAGCAGGGGAAGGCAGGTTCTGCATATCCTGTGGAGGAAAATTAGAAAGGTTATCTCGACATTCTTTGGTATAATAGGGTTCACAACCAGGATGTTGCCAAGCAATTGGTTTCGAATTAAAATAGAATGTCAGTTTGTCCCACACAGGGTCCGACTCAGTAGAGTCTAAACTCGAGCTAGAGGACTCTAAACCGCTCGAAGAACTAGATAGGGCAATTGGTGGAGGTTTAGAAGAAAACCATGTGGCCCGAGGTACAACCATTTTAGACATGTCAACCCTCTGAAGAATAAAAGTAAAAATGATTGAGAAAGAGGAAAAGGAAGCAAATTGAAACAAGATGTGAACTAATGATTCACCTTAGGGCCAGATGCTCTGAGGGGACTGGAACTGGTTGAACTCTTAGAATGGTGGGAAGATGAGCTGCCAGATTTGCGACTAGACCTTTTCCCGGAGGTCTTCTTGGCTTGAGCCATCTCGACAGGAATTGGTGTAGTACCTTGAAGCAGAGGATTAGAAGCCTGCTCATCAACACCTTGTTCACCACCTTGCTGCACTTCCTCACGTTGACTGGCTGATTTAGCCGGGGAGGGATTTCCCACAGAAGATTCACCAGCACCTTTAGCCCTCTTTTGGCTCGCAGAAGTAGTTGGGGTGGCTCCCCGTTTTCGACTCTGAAACAAAAGCAAATGATCACAAAGATATACACGTCGAGTAAAGGCCAGAGTTTCACAAGGTTCAGTATTACCTTAGGAATCTTAAGCTTATCAGCCAAGGCAACATCATCATCATCATCATCCTCCACTTCGACAATCGCAGAAGCCACCCGAGGAGAAGCCTGAGGGGTCGGTCGAGGAATTGGCTCAGCTACAAAAAGAAAACAAAGGAGGATTAAGCCATAAATATCGCAAAGATGCCAGGTCGAAATGATTACCTTGACCAATAAGCGATTTTATCGATATGTGGTTGAAGATTTCAACCGGCACATGGAGAGGATAATTCCATAGGTAACGCTTGGTCCAGGTCACCCGCTTCCGAGGGGGCAGTGCACCGTGGTAAAAGTTTTTGATACTTACATGATCAACCCACTTAGGAAGCACCACCGGGAAAGCCAAAGCATACTTACAAGTAGGCAGTGGTGGGAACCTAAAGCCGGTTTTTCGAATAATAAAAGAAAGACCATCCTCATCAGAAGGAAGGCTCAATCGGGTTTTCTTGGCTTTAGCTTCCCACATTCGCCTTAGAACTTGGGCTGCTTTGGCAACTATTTCCTGAAGTTGAGGACCCGAAAAGTATACTACACCGAAGAATTGTTGAAAAGCGTTGATCTCAGACATATGCATACCTTTGGTTTTCTTCGGGGCCTGCCTCTGCAAAAGAAAAATGTTTGTTATGCGCTGGAAGCAATCCTCAATTGGCGTCGAAATATCATGCCAATAAGCAGACCACCACGCCTTGAACGCCTGGGTGACGTAAAAGGATGGAGTAAAACTGAAAGGACTAAGACCAAGTGGCTCCTCCTCATTGTAGTAGCCGATGGTAGTGTCGAAAACACTACGTTTGGTGATGGTACCAGGGTAGAGGATAAGGGATTTGTCGAACAAGGTATTGGGCAAATCTTGACTCAGCCCAAACTGTCGAGACACGAGCTGAGGATTGTAACCGCAAAGAGTAAAATCATTACTGGCAAAGTTGATGGTTAACACCTTGGGAGACAATATAGTTTGCCAAAGCTCGACTTGGTGTTGAGAAAGGTTCTCCGAACCGGGAAGATTAGGGTATGAATTCCTTAGCCACCGAGGGCCGTAAGAGGGTTTGTGATACGGTGCAAAGCTCGAGCGGAAACGTTTCAGCTCGAAAAACATGGTGAAATACTTCTTAAAGTCAAACTCGAATGTGGAGGCATCATAAGGAGGGGTGAGAGCTTCAAGCCTGAAAGCGTCGATCCTTGTGTTGGACACCACAGGAGGAGGGTTCTTGGCTGGAAGAGATGGTTCAAAAACCGCATTCATCCAAAGCTGAAGAAGCCAGAAAGGACCAGCTGCATTCAAAGACGCCACCTTAGGATCTCGAATGTCGAAGATTGCTTCATTGATCATTTGGTAGAGATTACCGAGCACGAGCCTAGCCATGGCGATAATTCGACCCTCGTGTAACAGATTGGCTAAAGGAAGGAGTTTAGCCGGAATCCTCAAAGATTTGGTACAGAACACATGAGCAGAAAGCCAATACAGTAGAAACACGACATGCTCAGCATCAGAGACTTCACCATTCTCGACATAGTGATCTTTAATAAACTTACTGAAAGCAATGTTATCTGTCGGAATGGCGATAGGATTAGTGGGAGCAGCAGAAGAATGATAATCGTCACCCACCACCCAAAGGCCAGTGATGGCAGCAACATCGAGAAGAGTGGGAGAAAGCATCCCAAAGGGGACATGAAAGCTATTGGTGGACCGCTCCCAAAAGAAAAGAGAACTCAGAAGCATGGCAGGGTTGTAAGTAATCGGCGACCTCGACAACTGAATGAGGTCGAAAATGCCAGTCACTTTCCAATGCCCAGACTTACTGGCCTCCACCCTGTTGAGCCATCTCAGATAGGCTCCTTCACCAGCAGATGGGTTAGGAGGCGCAGACCTGAAAGCCCTTTTGGGATCTTTCAGAAAAGGGAAGCGGTAAGAAGGTTGAAATGCAAGAATGAGCTCATCCCCACGAATGCTGGGGTGAAAATGCTCGTAGCCCTCAGGGAGACTGTTAGGTCTGCCCTTCTTCGCCTTCTTCAAAGGGCCCAAAATGGCACGTAAATTGCCATTCACAGAAATAGGAATAAATACCTGGGATTTCCAGATAGCCCGTTTCTCCACGTCATACGGCGGATCTGGAATGGGAGTGCGTTTGGCTTCATTCATCTCGCATGCAGCAGCTAAAGGGAGGACATTGTCAGAACCAGAGCCAGAAGCCATAGAAATGTTCAGAGAATACACCGGGAAAACAGAAACCAAACGATTGAAGGTGATCACAAGCAAAATCAGGTAAAAGGTTGAGTGTTTGAAAGCTTAAAGGTGAGAACTTGAATGTTTGAAAGAATGGTAAAGCTCGCAGAGGGCCAACAATGGCGTATTTATAGGAAAGTGAATAGTCGGATGTGAAGCCGCATTACAGGATGATGCATAAAAATTTTTGAAATCCAACGGTTATTTTATTATATAACCGCAAACCCTAATGAAAAGGCTAGAAAATGGTCATGATTACTCTAAAGTAGAGACGGCACACGACAGACGAAGTCAGACGTCAAGGCTTCTGATTGGAGCAAAAGTCAAACGATGGGATCTCTGATGGGACTTGAAATCAGAAAGGGAAAAGTCGCAAACAGCCGTCAAGTTCCGTCGAAATGCACGGGCAAAAAATGCTTGATCTCTCCAAGGACTGGTAGTCGAGAATCAACATTTTTGGGGGGCATCTGTTGGCCCAATATTTTGGCCCAAGAAAGAAAAACGCATTCAGCCCAAAATACTCAGAGTAGTCGAATTCTGACTAAAAGGAAGGAAAAGGGAAATGCACTAAGTTAATGGGGCAGCAAAACTCGACAACAACAATTACTGCTAAACACAGGCACATGTAACATGTGCCACATTGACCAAGTCAAATTCTCCCCACGATGGTCGAAAACGTGGCCAGGAAACGGTTGGAGCAGTTGAAGCACACGATCTCCACCACCATGCGCAGAACTTCCGGAGCAAGCATCAGATCGTGGGAGAAACCAGACCCACTAACCCATCCACTGAGGAAAAAACCGTCAAGGACACGCAGAGCATGAAATTCTATAAATAGGAGAATCCAATTCAGAAACAAGGTTCCCAACTCAAACTCTGAAAAATTCACCATAAAGCTCTAATGTCCGCATCAATGAGACTCAAGGAGCAAAACGTGATGATGGAGGAGTATGTTGCAGAACCAACACTTTAGTTTCCCTGCATTTCAGCTTGTTGCTTTCCAGTTCTTTTGTGTAGTTTGTTTGTCGAAATCTGCAGTTCATGTAGTTTTCATGTTATTTTAGTGTATTTGACTGTTTTGTAATTGACCCGTGTTCAATAAAATCTAGTTTCACCTGAGTTGCTCGTTGTTGTCAAAAACACATTCATTCACACACAACACTTTGGCAAAGCGTTTTCTCAAAATGACCCTGAAATCTAAACTTCCTTTAGTCGAACTAAGAGGATATTTGTTTACCAAAAATCCGTGTAAACAACATCTCATAGAATTCTCTCTGTACGTGGAAGGCTTCGGGTATAATATTTGAATCTAATTGTCTAAATGCCTAAATTCTGAAAACAAAAATGCTATCAGGTAATGCCATTTCAACTATTATTCTTGAATAAAGGATAAGAATGAACAGCAATAAAGCCCAACTATTATTCCAACCAGGCACATTGGTGTGTGAAAGGTTTATAATATTGTTGCTGGCAAAAGATAGCAATAAAAATGTGTATGGTCTCTAAAAAAGTTGATGGGCCCAATAATAATTTTTTAAGTGCCTCAAACTAGACGAATTTGCCCGCCACCCGCATACCTGCCCAAACTATAACCCACCCTATTGAGGACGCCAACTGGCGAACATAAGCCTAATATGCACATTTTGATTTCGGCTAAATAGAGCTTTTTTTTACTGAATTCGACCAATGCTCAACCCTAATGGAAATGGTGGTGAAACAACCATGTTGGAAATCATGTTATTTTTACCGAATTCACATGTTGTGCAGTCGCGAGTTGAGTGGCTGGCTTGTGGGTCTTAGTTTGGGATGAGCAAAAAGGTTGTAAATTGGTCAATGGTTATGGATAGTATCTGGGTAGGTAGCCGAAATTTCAGGATGGATGGTTGAAAGTGGTAATGATGGTCACACGGGTGATGGAGGATTGGTTGGACAATATTGGCTGTTTTAAATTTACAAAACTTTCAAATACAAGCAAAATCTCAACATAGCCCTCAGTTATTAACAAGTATATTGTGAGACACTTTTTTAAATGATTGATATTTGAAAACAATGTATCTAATTGCTAACATTCATAGTCATGCGCAGTGACGGATCCAGAAATTTTATTTAGTGAGGGCAATATATACATATAAATTCGTAATAAAAAAATTAACATATTCTATTAGGAGTGAAGACATTTTTTACCAAAGAAGACACAAGTGAAGTTATTTTTTACCAAATGGGTCATCAAAAACCACATATTTTACTATTCAAGTGATGACATTTAGCAATGTGGAAGACAAGTGAGGGCATTTAGCAATGTGGAATATAAGTGAGGGCAATTTTTATCAAAGGAATCATAAAAACCACATACTTTTACTACTCAAATTTTTTTCTAATGCATTTTTTCATATTTAAGTGAGGGCACTTGCCCTCATACTCCACAACTTGGATCCGTCCCTGGTCATGCGCAACTGCGAATCAAACCCTCAACTTTGCGGCTCAAAATTGCTTGAGATCCATAATCCACTTAAACTATTATTATTCATTGGTTGGTAATTTTACTCCCTTTGTTATAACTAAAAGGAAAATATTTTTTTCCTACTATTATTTCATTTCTTTACTTAAAATCCATATATGAAATGAAATTATTAAACCATTCAAATCATTCATTCGAAATTAGAGAAAAAAAATTTGTTTGTTTGAATCCCTTCCATTAAAAAAATTTGAAATTTTGTTACCAAATTTTGGGAAATTGTCAAATAGAATCCATCTGGACAAACATAAGAAATTAGCTTTTTAAGTACAAAAATTATTAAAATGACGAGTAAAATACACTTACCATGTTAGAAAAACACTCCACCCAATTCTTATTCAAAATCTACACTCCACCCCACTCATTTTATCATGTTAACTCCATCCAAAAGATGCCAACGGAATATTCTATTCAAATCAAAATTACTTACTGTAAACTTATTTTTCCATTTCTTGTTTTTGGTTATTTATTATTATTATTATTTTCAAAAAAACATCACGTTCAAATAAAAATCGTTCAAGGTCAGTTCCATATTTAAAAAAAGTTAGTTTCAACAAAAAAGAATATAACATCACAATTACTAGTAATACCCAGTTTATAAAGAATTTTTATAAATAGTGAAGTATATAAAAATATTTTGAAATTAATTTCATAATAATTAAAAATTCACCAAATAAATACTAATTAAATTTCTTTTGCCTAGGTTTATAAAAAAATGTTGCTTATGAATTCATTGAGTAATGTCTAGATATTATTTAATAAAATTCTTTTATCATATATCAATAACATCCCTCATTTTCAATTACTAAAAGTAATATATACTTTAACATTTAACATGTTACCAAAGCAATCGTATTATCCAAATTAATTAATTAAAATAATAATATAACTTTATTTTATTTTATGGAGTGGAAGTTTAACGTACTTTTACCATAAGTTTTAATTTAAAACTATTGTATACATATTTATTCTTGAATTATTTTTATAACATGGTTACTTTATATACCACCTCCAACAGTATGTAAGCATTGAGAATATTTGTTTGGTCAAATATTAGAAAGAGACGTTTTTTTCTGGAAAAAAAAATAACCAGAAAAAAATGAAATGGAAAAATAAGTTTACATTAAATAATTTTGATTTGAATGGAATATTCCGTTAGCATCTTTTTGAATGAGGTTAACCTGATAAAATGAGTGGGGTGGAGTGTATATTTTGAATAAGAATGGGGTGGAGTATTTTTCTAGCAAACCTTAAGGGAGATAAGTGTATTTTACTCAAATGACAAAGTCGTATATGTCAACCATAATAGAAGAATTATAAAATACAATCAAACGAAATTAAATTATTTCATTTACAATAATCATAAAAATAAGTTTTCTCACCACAAGGCTTATTATCATCACTTTATTTCTTAATCATAAGGTTGAAGGTTCAATCTTCGCCGATGAAAATGAAGCGTATTATGATTAGTTGTTCATTACTTAATGCTCACACCTACAACAAGAAAATTAGTCATCATTGTCCACGCGAGATGAGGGAAAAAAGTCTTCTACTCCCGTGATCGACTTGAAAGGAAAAACTATGTTGCTTACCCGCGTTAACAACGAATAGACCCACCAACCAAATCCAAATCACTCAGTCTTAATTCATAATAACCCGCGCTATCATTATCCAAAAATTCACTTTCCTTTTAATTTCTTCATGTCACTATTCAACACACAAACCACACGTGTTCGAATACGAGTAATCTTTGGTTTCTAACTCAGTTTCATTCCACACATAAATACATAGAATCCAAAAACAGAGCAAAACAAAACAGAGCACCCTATATATTCCCTTCAACTCCTCGCATTCCTCTCCATCACACACACACTCTTCTTCTTCTTCATCTTCTTCCTCCTTCCCACCATGACCAGGTTCAAGATCCTCGCCGACAATCTCAAAGACAAAGCCTCAGTTCTCGCCGCAGCACTCTCAATCAAGCGCCAAGTATCCTCCGTCAAGGTCCGCGTCCTCCGCGCCACCACCCACAACCTCTCCGCCCCTCCCTCGGAAGACACAATCGCTGCCGTTCTCGCCGCCGGCAGAGGCTCCTACCTTCTCCCCCGCGCCTGCATCGACGCCCTCATGGACCGCCTCCACCGCACCCGCAGCGCCGCGGTTGCCCTCAAATGCCTCTTCACGCTTCACAACGTCGTCGTCAAAGGGTCGTTCGCGCTCAAGGACACGCTCTCCTGCTACCCTTCCTACGGCGGCCGGAACTTCCTCAACCTCTCGGATTTCCGCGATGATACCGACTTCGAATCGATTGAACTCAGCTCCTGGGTTCGGTGGTACGCGAGTGTCGTAGAACAGAGCTTAACCGTTTCTAGAGTCATGGGGTATTACCTTACCGCTTCAAATTCTTCAATGGACAAAAAGAAAGATACCCAAGAATTGGAATCTTTGGTTTTGAAGATGTCAAACGCTGATTTGTTGTACAAGTTGGAAAATCTGGTGGTTTTCGTTGAACAAATTGGTCGTGTTCCTGAGTCATTGCACCTTCAGAGGAACGAGTTGGTCTACGAAGTTGTGAGATTGGTGGGGGAAGATTACAGAAGCGTGCAGGGTGAGATTTTGTGGCGGTTGGAGGAGCTTGAGAATCGGGTTACAGAGGACATGGATGTGGGTGAGTTGAGCGAGTTGGTGGGTTATTTGAATCGGTTGGAAGAAACGCAAGAAAGATTGGTGCTGTTGTTTGTGAACAGAAGAAGGAATAATGGGTTGTGGGATTTGATCAAGAAGACGAAGGTGAAGGCGTTGGAGAAGAAGGAGGAGACGGAGGGGAAGTGGCTCACGGTGGTGGTGTCCAAGAATGCGGCCAGCGCCGCCGCCGCCGAGTTGACTCGGTCTACGAACCCGTTTCTTGAACCGGGTCAAGTGTGTCCGGTTCTGCCGTTGGGTTTTGCAACGGTTAGATGACAGGTGGCAACGGTCACGTTATGTAGAAATTCACCAAAGTTGATTTTTTCCTTTTTTAATCATTTTTTCTTCCTCACTTTTGAGGAATATACACTTTTTTGTTGTATTTTTTGATTTTTTCATGGTCTCTTTTGGAGTGAGAGGGGTTCTTTGTTGTCTGCTGTTGTTGCAATTTGTGCATAATTAAAGTGCAAACCTAGATAGATTGACAGATAATAATCATGTACATCAAAATAATAAAAGAAATTTCAATGAGTGTTTTGACATTTGAACACTTCATGTTGATTTGTTACTATGATTTTTTTTTTATATATCAAAATGGACTGCAGACGTGAGAGGTGGATATAATATAATGGTTGTTTAATAGAACAGCAATTGTTGAACTTTTTTTTTTGAACTAGCAAATGTTGAACTTGAATTATGTGACTGATTCTAAAATCTCAACTCAATTGACTGTGTAAACTGTGAGATAATTGTGAAAGATTGTTCATACTACTCTCTCTGCCTTGTTGCCAAGTGAAATGGAAATTTCAAGATTTGTAGTTTTTTTTTTTTGAATTCAAGATTTGTAGTTAATACAGCAAGTGAGCAAGTTATTTAATCTGTGCCATCTTTTCTTGTTAGGGTTTAAATACTTTTCATGATTAAAAGATCTGATTTTATTGTAACCCATTATTTTTCTTGATTTATTGTGATCTCATCAACTTTGCTTTGAATACAAAAGTTTTTAATTAACTTAAGATGTTTAGATTCATTATTATTGAACATTTTACCATTACAGATTTATTTGAGTAAAAATTATGTTCAATGGAATCCTAACACGTCAAATTTTTCATTTGGTTTTTTCTTCACTAGAACTCGAGATTTGGCATCCCAATGCAGCAGGTAAATGGAGCTTTTTGTCAAATCAAACAAATCCCGGTGGCATAACAGTGTTAACCCTTGAGTAATTAGTTTAACCATGGTTCTAAGTTCTAACAACTTAGCTTTTATAGTTGGCCATTTGGTTAGAACAATAGAAGCCTTGCTTTCCTTAGACTAACTGATGACTTGATTGTAATATTGAACTTGGTCATTTGGGCCACCTAAATGATATTTGGCCACTTGGTCGTTTAGGATAATCAAAATAAGAACCCCTCAGTTCGCCATGTAATGTAAATGAAATGCCAATCGAGATGAACAATTAAAATGTTGAGTTAAACAATATAATTTCGACCTAAGTTGTCATTGACCTCTTTAATGTAAAAGATCAATGATTTAACATATTCCATCTAAGTTGGAATGTCGATCATTTTGGTTATCTGTTGATCAGTATTCAGTCCTTAGCATATGTTTTATTTTGAAACTTTTAGCATATGTTAATGAGGAGAATAACATGCAATCTTTTGAAATTGGAGATCTTTTATTTATTTTTGATAAAGGAAAATAATATTGGTCGAGAAATCAATAGCTCTGCTCACGGAGTGAACCCTAGACCAAGCAAAGATCAAAGGCTCAAAGCAATTCAAACTTAATTAGCCTTACAAAACTGAGATTATGTTAACCTACCTGCTCATTCCCTTTTATACAAATTAAGTTATCTCCCCTTGTTAATAATAGAATGACATTCCCCTCAACCTCTCTCTAATCTCAATATTAAAGAGATACATGTTTGACCGATTCACATCTCGTCATATCTTTACAAATATCACATACAAATCTTTCTAGTTAAGTAATCGGCTTCTAGAAACAATATTGGATGTTGGGTCTAAGCTTTTAATTTCATTGCATTCTTAGCATCAAGGTCAAATACGCCCTCAGGTTTATTAGATCGGTGGATTAAAAGAAAAAATTCAATTATTTAACCAAAATCCGAAATCCTTTTGACCCGAGCTCCACGCCCATGACCTTATGTGAAGTGAAATGTGTCTTTAAGCTTCTTCGAATATATGCTTATGGGACGTGGACCTACTAATCCAAGTCTAAATTTTAAGAACATCATAGTTTACTATACACATGCAAGTATATAATTTTTTGAAACTAGGTCATTGAAAGGATCTCAAAAACCCACCAAAGCACGAAAGTCGGGATCTTTCAGAAAATGGATTCCTATTCGAAGGGTGCATAACCGCAATCCTAATCATTGATATTTTAATTTGATAGCTTATTTCCTCTAAGGTGACTTCTTTACTTTACATTAACCAAATCCAATAATATTTGATAGAAATAGTTTGGGCACAAGATGTACCCAGGAAAGGGGTAAAAAGGTAAGGGAAAAAACAGAGACCAATAACAACACCTAATATAAGGGTTCCAAAATTTTCGTGGAACTATCCTTCCTATGACCAAATGCTGTAGCAACTACAGTCTACAGAAAGGGGTCAAAGTACCATTCAAAAGAAACTAAAGCCTTTTAAAATAAGAACATGAAACAGCAACTCTAGATCGATAACTTTCTGCATCCATAGCTTACAGCCTTGATCCTGATAAGCATGATGAGAACAAGCCTTTAAAAAAAAAACATGATAGAATAAAACCAAACCATAGCATAAAGACAACATTATTAAGCACGCACATGAATCAAATGGACTGCATATCAGTAAGTCTAATACATCTATTGATAACCAACCAGAGAGGAGCATATAGCGTTATATTAGCATTACAAGAAGGCAGGCCTAGAAAAGTCCTAATTATTGTCAACAATAATGCAAATCTTTGTATACTCCCTTCCATTCGAAAAATATATAAATTGAACTCCAATCTGCCAGCCCATATGATACACGCCTTGCTTATTCCTCTGGCAACACAACACCCCTCTACACCAAATTTAATTACAAAATATAACAATACCCCTCTTTACCAAATTTCTCCATGATAAAGCCTTAACCTTCATTGGAATTCTGGTAAAAATGAATCTGAAATCACCAACTTCGGCTGCATAATTGTTCTGCATGCTGAACTAACAAGATAAGCCTGTAGGTTCTTGGAGCCAAATCCATTTTAACTGATATTAGTGTACGTCTATAAGAAACTTCAAGAAAAATTTCACACTTCTTTTTACATTCTCTCAAACTCTCCTAGTCTTTTGCAAGACGCAACAATCCGAATGCTAAATAACAAGGAAATCTAATTTATAGCCTATAGTTGTTGACAGATGAACAGAAAGAAAAGGTGATTCTCAACGACAGATGAACAACAACAAATCAAATCTAGAATGACCGGGTCGATCATGTGTTTCATCACTTTCCCTCATCTTATTACTCATCCCGGTACAGCAATGCTGCAAATAAAAAGAGAAAGTCAGATTAATCCTTATCAAATTGACAAAGAACATATATTTTTCCATCCTAAAGACTAAAGTTGGATTCACTCTCTTGAGTTATAGGCGGGGATTTAAGAAACTCAACTAATACAATAACACATATCAACCTCTAAAGAATGTTTGAATTGAAAGAACTAATATATATTATATATCAATTATAACATATAATTGCAAATCTCAAAAAAATGGACTGAGATTGGTGTGTATGTATGGTTAACTCCATTGTTGCCTAAATCTAAACATTAGGTGGAGTTCTCATTCTGGTCAATTGGGTCAGGGGTTGACCACTTCTCTACACGTGAGCTAGCTTCATAGCCTGCAGATGCAATAAAAAACAAAATGTTATTAGAACATGCATAGAAAGCTAATTAATTAGATATAGAATGAGCTATAGCTAGTTTTGTTTATGTTGAACTCTACCTCTTTATCCCAATCACATCGTAATGTGACTATGATCAGTATCACCGTTTGTATTGCTGTGCCACCAAATATCATCCCACCCCAGATGCCCTGCATGTCAAGTTACCATAAAATCACCAAATTACCAGAATTGAATTTAATACTCAGAAACAACTCACAAGAAAAAACTTATATCCAGAATTGATTAGATACTTACAGCAACGCCAGTGTCGAAGACCCATCCCATAAGAATTCCAAGTGGAAGCCCAATGAGGTAGTAGCACCCTATGTTTATGTATGCTACAAATGCTTGCCATCCAGAACCAACTGCCACTCCTGTTATATCATACATATATAATAGATCAATATTAACTATGATGATCAAATTAAGATCATCATGACAGTTATAATTTATGAATTTTTCATAAATTTTATTAAAATTTATATTTTTTGTTATTTTTTTATTCAAGGAGTGAAAAGAAAAAGAATCATAAGAAAATTACAGCCTATGGAAAGCTGTACAAAAAGAATCAACCACTAAAATGAGGAGAGGCCCTTTGGAGGAGCGTCCCAGTCCCAGACCGTCAAGGAAAAAGAACGCAAGACACCAAACTTAGTCAGATAATCCAAAAAGGAAAACGAGTGACCAAAGTTAGGCAAATAATTCGCCGCAACATTCCTTTCGCGAAGCAAATGATGAAAAAAGACAATCCAATCACGCTGAATGAGCCTCTTAATGCAACTAGTAATTGAAGCATAAAAATGATAAATTAGATGAAAGTCTATTAGAGTATACTACTCGTGATAAGTAAAGCTACTGATTGTAGCTGAGTTAGTGTGTTAGTTATGCTTGCTTAGCTGTCAAGCTTAGCTGGCATAACAGAATTAAGAGTTAGTTGTTAGAGTTTGTTAGAATTGTTAGCTTGTTCATCAAGCTTTATATTCTTCTATAAGTACTGAACTATGGTCTATTGTATCATTACCTTTGAAATGAATGAGAATTAGATTTACAGAGTTCTGAGTTTTCAACATGGTATCAAGAGCAGGTCACGATCCTTGAGATCTCTCTCGATTTTCTTTTCTTCTCCTTCTTCTTCGTCATGGCTGACGAAATTCCAGAGATTCCGATCCCGATTCCAGTTCCAGTGGCTCAACCGCAGTTGAGTTCATCCACGCTTGTTCACAAGCTTACGTTGAAGCTTGATGATACAAATTTTCTTTCATGGAAGCAGCATGTGGAAGGGATCGTTCGCACTCACAGGTTGCAGAGTTTCCTTTCTCCTCCTGAGATTCCACCACGATTTCTCACTGAAGAAGATCGTGTGAATGCAGTGGAGAATCCTGCATATCAAGTCTGGGAGCAGCAAGATTCTGCTCTGTTTACGTGGTTACTTTCTTCGCTTTCACCATCAGTGCTTCCTACTGTGGTGAATTGCTCTCAGTCCTGGCAAGTCTGGGAAGCAGTGCTCGAATTCTTCCACGCACACGCTCTCGCGCAGTCCACACAACTGAGATCTGAGATTCGATCCATCTCCAAGGGATCGAAGTCGTGTTCTGAGTATCTCAAGCGTATTAAGTCGATTGTTAATGCGCTAATCACGATTGGAGATCCAATCTCCTATCGTGAACACTTGGAAGCAGTGTTTGATGGCTTGCCTGAGGAATACAGTCATCTTCAAACGATTGTGTACAATCGTGAATCACCGAGTTCGATTTCGCAGGTTGAAGCGATGATTATCGCACATGAAGCGCGTCTTGATCGCGCTCGTACTCGCCAGATCTCGACAAATCCTCCGTCGGCGCTCCTTACTCAGGCTTCACCGCCACCAGCGACTCAACCTCCGCTGTCGACACCGTCGCCGGTGGCCTCTGAAGCAAATTATGCTTCTGGATCTGTCGATTCTTCCTATAAGGATCGTTCTTATGATGATCGCAGTGATGATCGCACTGGATCCTATGAATCGCGTGGACGTGGTGGCTACACTAGCAACAATGGTGGAAACAACTCTCGTGGTGGCTACAATGGCCGTGGAGGAGGTAGAGGTAATAATCGCAGCGTTCAGTGTCAGATTTGTAAGAAGTATGGACATGATGCTACTGTTTGTTACTATCGTGGTTCTTCATCTTCATCCACTCCTTCTTCTGGCATTTCTGGAATGAACTCATGCTATGGAATGCAATTTTCTAATTTTCCTATGATGCCTATGCCTCAGTTTGGCTTCTCACCTTACTGTGGATCTCCTCAGTTTGGTTTTCCCACTCAGTTTGGTCAGCAACAACAGTTTGGTCATGGACATTCATTCTCTGGTTTTCCTTTTGGTCCTCAACAGTTTGGATTTAGTTCCTTTGCTGGTACTCCATGGAGTAATTTTCCTTCTCAGTTCAACAATGGAGGACAGAGGCCTGGAAATTCCATTGCAAGGCCTCCACAAGCTATGCTTACTGGCACATCACAGGCTGGAGGATCTGCTTCAGCAAACCTGAGCACTTGGTTCCCTGATTCTGGTGCTACTCACCATGTGACAAATGACTCCTCAGTCATCTCAGATAGTGTCTCCCTCACTGGTAATGATCACATCTTCATGGGGAATGGACAAGGTTTGCCAATCCTCTCTATAGGATCTGCTTCTTTTCCTTCTCCTTATCATAATACAACCACACTCACTCTTAAAAATCTGCTTCTAGTTCCCAATATCACCAAGAATTTGGTTAGTGTAAGTAAGTTTGCAAGGGACAATCATGTTTATTTTGAATTTCACCCTTCTTTCTGTGTTGTTAAATGTCAGGTCACATCTAGAGTTCTTCTTCAAGGTCATGTTGGACCAGATGGCTTGTATGTCTTTGAAGGCATGCATACTCCTTCCCTTTCCAAGACATCTCCTATTCCAGCTTCTGCTTCTTTGTCTCCAGTGGCTGTTTCAGACTCAGTTTCTGCTTTGTCAGCTGCATTATCTAGCTCTACTACACCTAGTCTTAGTCCTAAGTCTATAGTTTCATCTTCTGCTCTTGTAAGCCCAACCTCTTATGGTTTGTGGCATTCTAGATTAGGTCATCCTCATCATGAGGCTTTGCATTTAGCTTTAACCTCTTGTAATATTCAAGTTCCTAATAAAACAAAGTTCAATGTTTGTTCAGCTTGTTGTCTTTCTAAGTCTCATCGCTTGCCATCTCATTCTTCTACTACTGTTTACTCCTCTCCTCTAGAGCTAATTTTTGCTGATTTATGGGGGCCCTCCTCTATTGAGTCTTCTTGTGGTTTTTCTTATTTTCTTACTTGTGTGGATGCCTTTTCTCGTTTCACATGGATCTTTCCTATGAGAAAGAAATCTGATACTTGTTCCACATTTCTACAGTTTCAAGCTATGGTAGAATTGAAATTTAGCAAGAAACTTAAGTCTATTCAAACTGACAATGGCACAGAGTTTAAACCCCTTACTTCCTATTTTACAAAGTCAGGGATTGTTCATAGGTTGACATGTCCCTATACACATCACCAAAATGGTAGTGTGGAGAGGAAACATCGCCATATTGTTGAAACTGGCCTTTCCTTGCTAGCACATGCTCATTTGCCATATCAATTTTGGGATCAAGCTTTTCTTGCAGCTGTGTTTCTCATTAACAGATTGCCTACCTCTGTTTTAGGCAATGCAAGTCCTTACCTTAAGCTTTTTAATACACAACCTGATTACAAGCTACTTAGAGTTTTTGGCTGTGCTTGTTACCCACATTTGAGGCCTTACACACAATCCAAGTTGTCTCTGAGGTCTAAGCTTTGTGTGTTCATGGGCTATTCATCACAACATCAAGGTTATAAGTGTATGGACAATGAAGGCAAAATTTATATCTCAAGGGATGTGGTTTTTGATGAATTCAACTTTCCCTATCCACACATGTTCACTTCCTCAGAGGTTCCTCACCCAGATCAAGGGCTTTCTTCTATTATTTCTCTGGTACCAGCTGCTGTTCATGGTCCACCTCAAGCTGTTAATGCTCCTCCACTTTCACCTCCCTCTTCAGGGGACACTCATCCCAGTGGTTTTTCAGTTCAGCAGCAGCCTAGTCACTCACCTAGTCATGGATCATCTTCTGGATCAGCACAGCCAGGTCATAATAATTCTGCAACTTCTTCTTCTACTGGTGCAATTGCTCAGCCCATTGGGAATGTTCATCCCATGCAAACAAGGGCAAAATCTGGTATTGTCATGCCCAGATTATTTCCCACACTTCTCCTAACCCAAGCAGAACCTACAAACTCTACTCAAGCATTAAAGGATCCTAAGTGGAAGGCTGCTATGCAAGCTGAATATGATGCCTTGATGGCCAATGGAACCTGGACTTTGGTTCCACTCCCTAAGGATCGAAAGCCTATTGGCTGCAAATGGGTATTTAGGGTTAAAGAGAATGCTGATGGGACAATTAATAGATACACAGGATATCACCAAGTGAAAGGGTTTGACTACTCAGAAACTTTTTCTCCAGTGGTAAAGCCAATTACTATTCGCATAATCCTCAGCTTGGCTATCACTAAGAAGTGGCACATTCATCAACTTGATGTGAATAATGCTTTTCTTAATGGGGCACTTCAAGAGGAGGTCTACATGACACAACCCTCTGGTTTTCTTTGTAAAGACAAGTCTTTTGTGTGCAGACTGCACAAGGCTCTCTATGGCCTCAAACAAGCCCCAAGAGCTTGGTTTGAAAGGTTAAGGGCAGCTCTAGTTAAGTATGGTTTCACTCCTAGCAAATGTGATCCTTCCTTGTTCACTTTCTCCACCAAAGGTTGTGTTATCTACATTCTTGTTTATGTAGATGACATTATTATTACTGGGAATTCACTGCCATTAGTTCAACAAGTGGTGAAGAATCTTGATTCAGAATTTTCCTTGAAGCAGTTGGGGCAGCTAGACTATTTCCTAGGTGTTCAAGTTCATCATTTGAAGGACAGATCCTTACTTCTTACACAAACAAAATACATCAATGATTTGCTTGAGAGAGCAGAAATGGGGGAGGCCAAAGGCATATCTACTCCCATGATTGGAGGTGCTAAGTTGAGCAAATATGGCTCAGATTATTTTGCAGATCCAACATTGTACAGGTCTATTGTTGGTGCTCTGCAGTATGCTACTTTGACAAGACCAGAGATTAGCTTTGCAGTGAATAAGGTTTGCCAATTCCTCAGCCAGCCCTTGGAGGATCATTGGAAGGCTGTCAAAAGAATACTTAGGTATCTTAAAGGCACCATACATCATGGTCTTCACCTTAGGCCTTGTTCCTTACACACTTCTGTCCCTCTTGTGGCCTTTTGTGATGCTGACTGGGGATCTGACCCTGATGACAGACGATCAACCTCGGGCACTTGTGTCTTTTTTGGTCCAAATTTAGTCTCTTGGAGCTCCAAGAAACAGACCTTGGTTTCTAGATCTAGCACAGAGGCAGAATATCGCAGCCTGGCCAATACATCAGCAGAATTACTTTGGGTTCAGTCATTATTGCAAGAGCTTCAGGTTCCCTTTTCTCCACCTCGAGTATTTTGTGATAATATGGGTGCAGTTGCTCTCACTCATAATCCTGTTCTTCATACTCGCACCAAACATATGGAGCTTGATATCTTCTTTGTGAGGGAAAAGGTTCTTGACAAGACTCTTTTTGTTCATCACATTCCTTCTGAAGACCAGATTGCTGACATATTCACCAAAGCTCTTTCCCCTACTAGGTTTGAGTATCTTCGTTCCAAACTCAAGGTGCTTGAGCGGGTTCCTTCTCCCCCACCTTGAGTTTGCAGGGGTGTATTAGAGTATACTACTCGTGATAAGTAAAGCTACTGATTGTAGCTAAGTTAGTGTGTTAGTTATGCTTGCTTAGCTGTCAAGCTTAGCTGGCATAACAGAATTAAGAGTTAGTTGTTAGAGTTTGTTAGAATTGTTAGCTTGTTCATCAAGCTTTATATTTTTCTATAAGTACTGAACTATGGTCTATTGTATCATTACCTTTGAAATGAATGAGAATTAGATTTACAGAGTTCTGAGTTTTCAACAAAGTCCTTCAAAAGACCCAAAATGAGCTTAAAATCAAAAAATAATTCAATATGTCTAAAATCATGTTGCCAAAAGACATTTAGGCCGTGAAAGATGGCTAACAGCACAGCGCGCAGACTGTCAGAGACGCCTACATGACCCGAATAGCCAGCTAACCAAACGTCCTCCTCCTCCTCGGACCGAACCGTACCACCAAAATCTGAGTGTCCCAAATTGCCCAATGAACTACCACAAATATGTTTTTCTTGTTTTGTTAATTTACATTAACTAAACAAACACCCCCACAATACTTTTTGTACCGTACCTATGCACGTGCAAGAAGAGGACAATAGATAGGATTCTATAAGCATTGATCTAGCTTTAATTGGAATTGATTCAGATTCATTCTTCTACTTTATCTTTTTATGACGATATATATAAGTTGATTTTTCAGATTTCATATTTGGTGTCATTGATTATTCCACGTGTTATGATAATATGTTTTACCTGACAAAACAGGCTGAACACTGTTGAGAAGAATGGTGACCGCTAAGAGGTACGACATGCCGTCAACTGCTTGAAGCACAGAAGAGCTGGAGGTGAATATGTAAGCAAATTGGTCATGGAATATCATTATCAGAACGCAGAAAACGACACCAATCACTGTTGATTGCACCACTGATACTTGCATTGCAAATTTTGCTGATTTCCCATTTCCTGCGCCTAGCTCATTCGCCACCCTCACCCTGTATATATATTCAAATAATTAACCAGAAATAGTTCAATTTAGTGAAATAATAACTAACTAATTATAATGAACTCAACAAATCATTATTGTAGAATGGTGAAATTCTTTCTATTAATATGGTTCTTTCTTTTTATATAATAAGTTTGGGAAGAAGAATATTGTTCTTTTTAAATTCATTACATTCGATAATTTTCGTATGAAAAGTATACTATGCCTAACGGGTACAAATGACTCAGTGAGAAGCCTCAGTAGATGCTAGCTAAATGCTCTTCTATCCTATCCTTATCCAATATTTCTCCTATTAACAGGGTAGAAACAGCCAGGGTGCTACCTCCTTTTGATCGCGACAAATGGTAAGTGAAGAGAATAAATAAAGTAATACTATTTCAAATTTAATAATGAAATGAAGTTATTTTATTTTATAATTTAAGAAGTGAATAAAATGATAAAAAAAAATTAGTAAGTAACAATCATGAATTTATACATACAAATTCAGATAAGAGGAATTTTACGTAATAAATTTAATCAAATTTCACCTTTTTATATACCTCAAATAATAACCACAAATTTAATTTCTCTTCATCTAATATTTTATCCTTTTGATCCGCATTCTTAATAGAAAAAAAAATCCTGGTTTTTTAAACCAGTACAATATTTTATCGGTTGTCCATTTCTATCAAGAGATTAATTTTTATGCACCGACGGTGTAAATAAGTTTTACACCATCATTCAATCACATCTCTTCATTTTGTTAACTCACAATTAATTTTGAATTTAATAATATTTAAAATAGAAAATGGATGGTTGTGATTAAATGATGGTGTAAAACTTTTTACACCGTTGGTGCATAGAAATTAATCTCTTCTATCAATGCTCTTCTATTTCTCGAGTTTAGACTCATGCTGCCCTACCAATTTTTTTCCAAGGAAAAAAGATAGCATTGATCCCGTATTCCAAACAAAAGGACCATTCAACACTGTATCATCAAAATTAAGGACATACATATAAAAGGAATTATGTTTTCTTCACCCCTCATTTTGAGGTGGAAGGAGGTGGAGGAGGAGAGAGATAGGAAGAAAAGAAAAAGTATGAGAGAGAAAGTATGAGATGTGATAGATGATAAGAGGAGAGAAGTAGAAACAAAAATAGGTGGAAATGAAGTGTTTAAAAGATAAGGTGTGTATATATCATTACTCATATAAAAGAGAGTAGTTCCATTGCCCACATTATTTTAATTATGATGTTACTTTTGATGCTAAAAGGGAGCAATTAAAAGAAGCGGTAAAGAATCCAATGCCATACCCAGTACCCGCGAAGAAAGCCAGTGGGATCATCATTTCCCATCCATTGATAGTCATGCTGCAAAATAAAATAAAATAAAACAAAAAGTCAGACCTTCATCATATATTTATCAATAAAGAAAACTTATTCTAATTTTTGTATTCATATAAGATACAGAATCTCATTAAATAAAAAGTCAGACCCACGTTAGTTATTAGAATAGACATTAGTTTCAGACTTTCAGTCAATTATAAAAAATAAGAAATGTTTGAATGAGCCTGCCTATTTTAATTTTTAACAGTACTATTTTATTAGCACCATTCTTTAGTGCATCCGTGTTGCACATGATTCTTCTGTACTTCTGTTTGCCAATTTTCAAATTCATAACTACTTTGGAAACCACCAGCTTATCTAATAAAAAACTTTGGAACCTACCATCAAACAGGGAAAGAAAAGAAAAGGTCCAAACTCACCACACCGACAAGGCATCAACAGCAACAGTAGCATTCTTCAACTTCCCTGTCATGAGTAACAGTATCCTGTAGTACCAGTTCTCTAAGCTGCAACAATCACCATCATTTTAGACTCACTGACCCAAAAACCAGTACAATTCCCAAATCTAAATTGAGTAAAAGCATCTCTATCTATAACATCTTAACTTTTGGTTCTTAATAATATTGATGTGAGCTAAAATTGTTAGACTTTACGCAACTCATAAGTAAGTCATGTAGATTTTGCTCCCACCAGGGGTATTTTTATTTTGAGTTCTTAACACTATTTATTTATGCAATAACATTATATTTTTTATATTTTTTATTTTCATAAAGCAAAACTCGTAAAGCAACGAGGAACTTCACGTCAGGACTAAAGTCGCTTAACTCATAAAGCAATGTCCCTTAACTAAAACTTATTCTTAAACTTAATAACCAAGAACCTCACGTCAGGACTCTTCAATGCTTAAGAAATCGGGATAGAATCACATAGATGCTCTAACATAAATTGTCTGAGGGGGAAGAAACAGAGAATGATATGATACCATACCAGAGCATGACCCCAGAAGCAAAAGAGAGTTTGAGAAACTCCCATAGTCCACTAAAAGCTTCCATGGAAAAACCACCCCATGTCAAAGGACACCCACCATAAGCAGCATAAGCAAACATTCCAAAAACCAGAACCCACCAAGAAACATCCAGAGCAATAGCAGCACCAAGAAGCCCAAAATCCAACACATAAATCAAGAGCCAGCTAGTGAAAACATTAACCACCAAACCCAGCAACGAAACCCAAGCAATCACAGCAGTCTTCAGCTGGCACTGGAGAAACCTCTGCAGAGGGAACTGAAACGCGAAACTGAAATGCAGAGGAATCAGCCACACCGCCACCACACCACTCCACTCCGCAACCTCATCTGGCTGCCCCAGAAGCTTCAGAATCGGAGTTGCAAAAACGTAAAACGGAAGCAACAGGAAACAGCACAGAAACAGAACAATCCATGACCTCTGCATGTAAATCCCCAGCATGTGATACCTCTTCGCACCAAACGCTTGACCGCACAGCGTCTCCAACGCACTTGCCATCCCCAACTGTTAATCACCAATGTTAGAACAACAACAAGTAAACAAAGAGTATAGTGAGAAACACACAAAAAGTTTTGGTCACACAGTTCGGTCAAATTACCTACGTTTGCGCAACATAGGTCAAATTACCTACGTTTGCGCGACATAGTTCCTATTATTGATTAAGATTCAGAATACCTTAGGTTATAGTGTTACAAGCATATATAGGGATACAAACAATAACTTTTCGCGGCCTTTCCCCTTGCCACTTTATATGTGAATTAATTCATCAAACATATTCAGTGCGTGAAGAATTGGAAATTGAAATTACATAGTGAGAGAGGAGATGCTATTGGACTTACTAGGAGGCCGAAATTAAAGCCAACGATGACGGTGTTGGCGATGGAGATGGCGGCGAGTTGGACGTCGCCGAGGTGGCCGGCGAAGGCTTGAGTGACGACGTTCATGGTGAATGAGGCGAGGCGGCTGAAGATGGAGGGGCCAACGATGATCCATAGGTTCTTGGTTTCAATCCAGAGCTTGTTGCTGAATCGTTGTTGATCCTGATCCTGAAAAGGTTGGTCTTGTGCATGAGGATTGGCCAAGAGGGATTGGATAAGATCATTGGTGCCATCTTCTTCTTCTTCATTCTCTCTCTTCACGCTACCCATGGTGGCTTTACCCGTCGTTCTGAGTTCTGACTATGGAAGACTGACTTGCACCTTTGCAAGTTGGATTTGAATGAAATGAAGTAATCAACTTCAAATTGGACTCTACCAAAAAAGATTTATACTTATACCGCCAAAGTGCATACGTGTATATATAATTTTTAGAAATAGGTAGAACTCAATTCTGATTATTAAACTGGGTGTCCCGACGCTATTAGCTAGTTTGTTTTGTTGGTTTTCTTTCTGTAATAAAAAAAAAAGTTGGGGTGTTAGTGATAAGTTGGAGAGATTAACAATGGTTCACTCTCTTAGATATAAGACCATATACAATGGTTGTTAGAAAATGATGTTGAGGATTGTTGAGAGAGTTTAATGGTTGTTGAGGATTGTTGAGAGGAGAGAGGGATGGCCGGTTTGTTGAAGGATTTCAACATTTTTTAGAGGAGAGAGGGACACCACGTGGCGCCCTGTGAAAGGCCAAGTCAGGCGCGTGCATTACACGCGTAGACAAGGCGTGTGACGCGCCTTGTCTTAGGAGCCTGTTTTTTCTCCTCCCCTGCCACGTGTCTGACTCTGATTGGTGGCTCCGGATTTCGTTTTCCCTTATCTTTTGAACTCAATTATTTCATCAAAAAAAAATTTATACCAAAATTCATGATTTTTTTTTTCTCTATAAATAAAGACTTGGTTCGTTTGATTTGGACACAGAAAAAAAAAACCAAGTTTTTCACCATCTTATTATCTCTCTCAGCATCTTATTTATCTATCTATTAGCATTTGTTTTGAAATGGATCCCAACAATCACCATTTCAACACCCATAGTTCTTCAAACAACCCATTTTACAACCAAAATCACAACAACTATGAAGATCCAAATCAAATTTCTTACCAACGTCCTCAAAATCCCACCAATTATCAAGTCCCACATCAATTCTTCAACCAACGTCCTCAAAATCCAAACTATTATCAAGTCCCACATCAAATCTCCAACCAACGTCCTCGAAATCCAAACTATTATCCAGATCCAAATCAATATTCGAACCAACCTCCTCAAAACATACAAAATTTTAACCAGTCATCATTTGTTCCAAACTCTCATCCATCTTATGGATCTGTGAGATATTCATCTCAAACAGCCCAGTCTAGTGGTTATATGTCAGTGGTTCCTGAAAATTTTCCGAGTGTTGATGTACCGGAATTTCCGGAATTTTCAACACAAGTCAATCTTGGTGGCGGGTCAGCTGATAATGAAGTCAATGAAGTCACTCCTAAGAGCAAAAAAGCCCCTTCACCCGCATGGAACACTGCACAAAATCTAGTGCTAATTAGTGGGTGGATTAATTGTGGAACAAGCAGTGTTGTCGAAAGAAACCAGAAAGGAGAAACATTTTGGAGGGATATTGCTGAGTATTGTAATGAGCATTGCTCATTCGATCCTCCGCGCGATTGGGTTGCCTGCCGAAACCGTTGGAATTATATGAACACAAGATTGAGTAAATGGATTGGCGCTTATGATAGCGCTAAGTGTGAGCAACGAAGCGGTTGGTCGGAGGATGATGTTATCGCAAGAGCGCAGGAATTATTCGCAAGTGGGAAGATTGGTCAATTTACTTTGATGGAAGAATGGCGCGCTCTCCGTGATCAACCACGTTTTTGTAGTCAGGTAGGAGGAAATACTGACTCGAGAAGTAGTGGATCTAAGAGATCACACGACAGTGATGCAAGTGGCTCAAACTCTATAGGATCAATTCCTCGTCCAATGGGTAGGGAGGCAGCTAAAAAAAAGAGTAAAAAGAAAATTAGAGAAGATGCCTACGAGGAGGTGGACAAAGAGTGGGATTCTTACATCCAATTCAAGGAGAAAGAGCTTGAACGATTGGACAAGATAGCATCGGTGCAAGCAGAGACTAACGAATTGATTAAAGAGAAGACTAATGCGATGAAAGAGAAGACTAATGCTAAGAAAATTAGTATGTATCTAAGGCTAACTTCGGAAGAGCATCTCAATGACCGTAAGAAAGAGCTGTTAGAGCAGTTGTCCAAAGAGCTATTTGGAAATTAATTTCAAACGAGTCTTTGTCTGTACTCGGTCAAACTTGTCAGTGGTGTGAAGTCTGTAATGTTTGCTTTAATAATTTTCAAGTGGTGACAAGTATGTAATGTTTGCTTTAATGTATGGGTAACTGTGTTTGAATATGTACCACTGAATTCGAATATTTTCCGATAATTAACTCTGGTTGATAACTTATTTCAAATCCACCAGTGGTGTCAAGTCTGTAGTGTTTGCTTTAATAATTTGCCAGTGGTGTCAAGTCAGTAGTGTTTGGCTTTAATAATTTTCGGGTAACTGTGTTTGAATATGTACCACTCAATTCGAATCTTGTCCTTTTCCGATAATTAACTCTGGTTGATAACTTATTTCAAATCCACCAGTGGTGTCAAGTCTGTAGTGTTTGCTTTAATAATTTGTGAGTGGTGTCAAGTCAGTAGTGTTTGGCTTTAATAATTTTCGGGTAACTGTGTTTGAATATGTACCACTCAATTCAAATCTTGTCTTTTTCCGATAATTAACTCTGGTTGATAACTTATTTCAAATCCACCAGTGGTGTCAAGTCTGTAGTGTTTGCTTTAATAATTTGTGAGTGGTGTCAAGTCAGTAGTGTTTGGCTTTAATAATTTTCGGGTAACTGTGTTTGAATATGTACCACTCAATTCGAATCTTGTCCTTTTCCGAATATTTACTCTGGTTGATAACTTATTTCAAATCCACCAGTGGTGTCAAGTCTGTAGTGTTTGCTTTAATAATTTGCCAGTGGTGTCAAGTCAATAGTGTTTGGCTTTAATAATTTTCGGGTAACTGTGTTTGAATATGTACCACTCGCATCAAATCTTGTCCTTTTCCGATAATTAACTCTGGTTGATAACTTATTTCAAATCCGGCACTCAACCACCATTCAATGTACTTATATATATGGACTCATAGATCCATTAATGTACCAATATCCCAAATCTCTTCCAATCTACTTCAAATTTCACAAAAAATGGATCCATCTGATTGTCCTTTTGATCTTGCAGCATACATTCAAAATAGTCAAATTGAAGAAGCTTATGTACTCAACCGACTTACAGAGCGTCGAAGAAAAATTCGAGAAGATACTGCACCTCGTAGTAGAAAATATCTCGGTAGAGATCATACAGCGGCAAACCAGAGGCTAATTGACGACTACTTTGCCAATGAGCCTACATATGACGATGCAATGTTTCGTCGTCGGTACCGGATGCAAAAACATCTTTTCCTTCGAATCGTTGATGACCTTTCAAGTAGTGATAACTACTTTACCCAACGCGTTGATGCAGCCAATAAACAAGGTATATCACCCTTAGCAAAATGTACCACAACAATGCGAATGTTAGCATATGGTGTGGCAGCAGATGCGGTCGATGAATACATCAAAATTGGAGGTACTACAGCATTGGAGTGTTTACGTAGATTCTGTAAAGGAATCATACGATTGTATGAGCAATAGTACCTGAGAGCACCAACCCAAGAAGACCTGCAAAGAATACTACATGCTAGTGACATGCGGGGGTTCCCAGGCATGATCGGGAGTATTGACTGCATGCACTGGGAGTGGAAAAATTGTCCTAAAGCATGGGAAGGTCAATTTACTAGAGGCGATAAGGGAACCACAACAGTTACTCTTGAAGCATTTGCATCTCATGATCTATGGATCTGGCATGCTTTTTTTGGATGTCATGGAACGTTGAACGACATAAACGTTCTAGATCGGTCACCAGTGTTTGATGACGTGGAACAAGGAAAGGCTCCAGTTGTGAATTTCTTTGTGAATCAACGTCCCTATAATATGACATACTATCTAGCCGATGGTATCTATCCTTCTTATCCAACTTTCGTCAAAACGATTAGACTTCCTCAAAGTGAACCCGATAAGTTATTTGCAAAAGTTCAGGAGGGATGTCGGAAGGACATCGAACGTGCATTTGGAGTTCTTCAAGCTCGTTTTAAAATCATCCGTGAACCAGCTCGCTTGTGGGACATAGATGATTTGAGTATCATTATGAGGTCATGCATCATATTACATAATATGATTGTTGAGGATGAACGAGATTCATATGCTCAACGTTGGACCGATTTTGAGCAATCTATGGAAGGTGGATCTAGTACACAGCAACCATACTCGACCGAGGTGTTACCCGCTTTTGCAAATGATGTGCGTGCTAGATCCGAGTTGCGTGATTCAAATGTTCATCATGAACTGCAAGCAGATCTAGTGAAGCACATCTGGGCAAAGTTTGGAATGTCTCAGGATTGAAGATGATTTGTATCGTACTAATTACGTTATTTGTGTGTTGTGTGCTTAGTTTGTTGTCTTGCATTTTATTTTAAGAAAATAAAATAAATTCTTGTATGCTTAGTTTATTGTCTTATATTTAAAAAAAAATTAAATTGTTAAGTGTTTATTGTTTTAATTTAATTTAAATCGATAATTGTAATTTTATGTAATCATAAAAAAAAAATATAAAATTAAATAAAAATGTGAAATAAAAAAGTGGTGGGGTAGGGTGAGTGGTGAGTGGTGGGGTAGGGTGTTGAGAGTTAAGTAAAACCATTGGAATGGGTAATTGTTGAGAGAGTGTTGAATTGGAGAGAGAAGATGATGTGGAGTGTTGGGAAGAGAAATAGTGAGGTAGAAAAGGGGTAAACAAAACATTTTTTGTTGAACCATTGCTCATGGTCTAAGTGTCACGGTAGAGTGTGTTGCCTACTTACTCAAATTTTAGTAAATGTACGTAGGGTTCAATTTGTGAAAAGCGAAGAGTTAAACTCGAAATATAGAATTAGTTGTGCAAACTCTAGTTAGCAAAGTTTTTTTTCAATCTTATAACATTTAATATTGCTTCAGTCATATATATATATATATATATATATATATATATATATATATATATATATATATATATATAGGGAGCATATCAGGTGAGAGGAGTGGTTTATGGTGAGAGATGAGAGGAATATTTAAGAGCCCTTGGATCAAAATTGATGGCTCAGATTAAATCCCACTTTTAACACAATCACGTGACCCCTTCTCATACACGATGCAACCCCTGTTTCTCGTCCCTCTCAAACCGTTGCCTTCTCTGTCGTTCTTCTCCAGGTAAGAAGCTCAGTTCTTCACGTTTTTTTTTTCATTCCATTTTCTTCTTCCCTCATCTCAAGCAACCCTTCTTACTCTCTATTGTTCTTCCCTAAATCTTACCAAAAGTCATCGCCTTTATTCTGTTGTTCTTCCTCCAATCCTCTCTATTCATCATCCTCATTCGCTTATCTGTTAATTAAATGGTTTGAGGGGTGGAGCTTGACCGCGGCTATGGAGTTTTGGCGGAGATGTGGCCGGAAAAATGGTCTGAGGAATTTCTGATGTGGGTGGTTGAGAATTGAGAAATTAGGTTAATTTTATCAAATTGGGGTTGAGAATTGAGATTTTCTGCTTAATTCTTGAGGAAATTGAATAATTGAACGATTTGAAACCTCCTCGCCGCCGTCAGAGACTGAGACGGTAGCCTCCTCGATGTCGCAATTAAGATCCATGATTTCATGTGGCTGTGAAGTGGAGCCGCAAGGCAAAAGGGGGGTCATCGTCAACGTGAACAATCTGAAACCTCCTCGTAGCCGTCGGCCAGTGTCCCCTTCTATTTTCAGATCTGAACCGGCCACCATCACCTCCTCTGGTTCCGGCGAACCACCACCACGCTCTGCTAGCGCATCGCCGCCACTCTCCTCCTCCATTCTAAGACCCCCGCCGCTTCTCCTTGTCGAGTACAGCGCCGCCGCCTCGTCCCCTCTGATTCCAATACCGCCATCGCTCGTTCACGCCGGGATCAACACCATCGTTGTCGTCCAAATCCCTCATCGATGCCCTGGGTTGAGACTTGAGAGAGTGCGAGAGTGAGGAGAAGATGATGCTTCAGGGCCACAAAAATTAATGGAAAAAACAGGGTAGACCACGTGACAGTGTTTTAATAAAAATCAAATCTGGACCATCTATTTTAATCAAACGGTTACAAATCAATGCTCTCATCTCTCACCATAAACCACTCCTCTCACCTGATATGCTCCCTATATATATATATATATATATATATATATCATCTCATCATATCTCTCAATTGTATTATTATTATTAACTTTTATGCTAGTTTTTTACCACCAAATTGTGGGAGTTAAAAACAGCTCCAATAAGAAGTGTATGTGAGGCCCATTATTCATGGTTCACGCGTGGAGTTGTTTTAGAGCATTTTTAACCTTAATATTCACTAAAGTATTTACATTTTACTTTTTACAACTCCCAATAATATCACATCATCTACATCATTTTATTAATTTTTACTCTAACCCAACAACTCTTAAAAGTTTATATAAAAAATATTTTATTAATTGCAAGTTTTATTTAAACCTTTTACATTAAGCAATAGTAAATGCAAACACACTTTTCATGATTAAATTGAGTATCTACTCTCACATACCCTCACTAACCATGTTGAAATTAAAAATATGCTCCAATGGTAATAAATATTGGTGGGAGTATGTATTTGACATTACATACTCCCATTGTAGATGCTCTTATTATATTGGTTTTTTAACCGGTGTGATTAAAATATTCCAAGCTGCTGTGATTGAATCATATCATATAACATAAAAGATTATAAATTTTTAAAAATCAATAAAACTTATTAATATTTTTTTGTTACATCGGAAAAATAAATTGCACCCTCTAGGATTTAATCCTTGGACCTCCTCCACCCAACTCATATGTTCCCTAACTCTTACCACTTGAGCTTATATCCCTTATTAATATGTTTCTATGTTGAAGTTATTAAAAAATTATTGATAATTTTAAAAAATAATCTCAATTTAGTATTGTACAAATTACTAAAATTTATAAAATATTTGCAATTCTAGTTTCTTACAAACATTTATGAATCTCATTTATTTAATAAACGCTTAAAGTTTCTACATAAAAAAACAAATATCCTATCATTAATATATTGAATTCTTTTAACATATATATTATAAATTTTATGATATGCTATAAAAAGTTAATAAATAAGTTGGTATGAAATTGAAATTGAATGCCAATTAATATGATAGGTTTTTTCTGGTTTTGGCTACTGGTATGGCATGGTTTTTTTTTTCTGGTTTTGGTTATAAGTTAACTTTTTTTGGGGGCAGGGGGGCAGGGGGTATCTGTTTGCTTCTTTTTTCTTGTATGGTTTGCATGGGTCAGGGGGCATGTATGGTGTATTGGTTTGTGGTTTAAGGTGCTGAGGTAATTGGGGTACTGGCAGCCTGGCAGGTGTGGGTGGTTCAAAAGGTCTTGATTCGTTATGGTTTTTTTTTGGTAGGATTAATACACTATCAAAAAACAGTCTAGTAGCGACCGACCAAATCAGTCGTTAAATAGGCTAAATCAGTCGCTAAACTACGCAGTACATAGGGAGTTTTGTTTCTGGTAGGGGTCTAAAATCATGGAGTGAGTGTTACCATGAGTGCTGTAGTGTCTTCAAATTATATGGGAGGTTTATGATCCCATAATCAATTGCATTCAATAAAATGTTTTCTGTTGTAAAAAAAAATCAATATATCTAATTAATGTCTTAAAAATAAAGTTTTTTTTTTTATTTTTTATAAATAGAAATAGAACTAAGAGTATATGATCAGAAGTTTAGAATATCAATTGAGGGGATAGTATCACAACTTTTTGTGTTTTTGTGAATGAATATTACTTTATTTCCACTCGATCACACCAAGAGTTAAATAAGAAGAGAAGAGAGAAACATGAGTATAATAAGTAATTGATAGGTAATGCAGAAAAAAAAATGATGAAAATTAAATATAAAAAAAAAGTGGAGTGTGAATTCTTTACTCTTTGTGAATTTCAACATAAATATTGTAATACTTCACTTCACTCACTCACTCACTGTGAATAAAACGTACAGTACATATACTGATAGGCGGGTTCTAATGAATGCGATTGCACCCCATAGAAAACCAAGAGTAAGGAATGCTGAGCAACTCTGATTGTACGTTGGAATGAGAAGACTTTCGCATGGGCATAACTAATTGCCAAACACACCACACCGGTAAGTAAGTGTACGTATGTAATAGGGGTGTAAGCAGGTATGGTCCGATCCGTAAATCCGATTAAATCGATCCGATCCGAACACATTATGGTGGGTTGGATTGGATCATTGGTTCGGTTCGGATTTTTTTTTACTGAATCCGATCACCATCGGTTCGGGTATTAGATTTAGGGATTGAAAAACCGATCAATCCGAAACAACCCAATGAATTAAGAATTGTTTTACATTAAGCTCAAATAATTTCAGACCATTACATTACATATTTATATTTGTATTAGAGATGTTAATTTTATTTCGATTTTGTGAATTATGTCATTACCGAATGTTCCGTTCTTTAAAAATGTTGGATTTTCTATATTTTTTCACGTTTTTAGAATAATTTTAATGCATATTTTCAAATAATATATTTTTTTATTTTAAATCTGACCCTTCGAACCGAACTAATCCGATTGAGATCGGGTTAGTTTGGTTCAAATTTAGAAGTAAAAATCATGAAATCCGAAGCAACTCAAACCGAACATGTTTGATTGGTTCGGACATTTTATCACCCCTAAATCCGAACCAATCCGATCCGATTACACACCTAGCCCTAGTATGCAATGTTGTTTCGTTATTCTTGTTTTAGTATTATTCCTATGTACTTAAAAAGTAGGTATGAAAGTGAATGCCAATTAATAACCACCGTTGATCTATAGAAAAGTGGAAAGATAGGATATTGGTGGTTAGTACTTAGTAGAAAGTAATAAGAATTTTTTTTTGCTTATATAGGAAACTCTTTTCTTTCGTTTCATTGAAATAAAAGTAGAAAGAGAGTTATCTTCTAGGAAGGGATTCCATTTCCACCAAGAAGGTAAAACCCCAACAAATAAAATTGTGAGCAAACTTTTTTTTTTAAACTGGAAAAATTGTGAGCAAACTCATTCTGATAAAATTGGTAATAGAAAACGTTACATGTTTTATTCTAATAATAAATCCGACTTCTTTATTTTAGAGAGTAAAATAAGCATTACGTTCCTTAGTTGAATTATTTTATTCACTTTTGAAATATGAAATCATTATTGTTAGTCATGATACTTACTTTACCTTCACTATAAAAGAGTCAAATCCATTTAACTCCTATAAAACAAAGATTCACACATTTTCTTTGAAATTAGAAATTTGACACTAGTAAGAGGTACTCACCATTATCCAAATGGAAACAAAAATGGCTCTCATTCGGCGGCAGAGTATGTTTAATCAAATCTGTGGGGTAAATGGTCACATTGGTCCCTAAATGTGTTCACCGACTTCAAAGTCGTCCCTGGAAGAATTTTATTAGGCTCGCGGTCCCCAGTTGTGGTAAAAATCAGTCATATTAGTCCCTGACGTTAAAAACCTCTAACGAACGTTAACCCAATTAATAAAAGTCAACATTATCTTTCTAATTTTCTTTCACTTTGGTCCCTTTCTTCTTTATTTCATCATCTTCATCCCCCTTCTTCCATCATCTTCACCAAAAACTCCTCCCCTTCTTCATCAACTCATTCTTCAACTAGATGTGATAATGGAGCATGACATAGAAATCCTACTATGTGCGTGATAATTACAGATCTGATAATGGAGCATCCCAAACAACTCAAAAATCCTACTTTTACATGCTTCTGCTTGTGCGTGATCTTCACTTTTGCTTCTGAAATTGAATCATCCCAACCCAGTTGCAAAACCCAAAACCACAAATCCAAACAATCTCAAACCAGATCGGTGCGAACATGAAGAGGAAGAGATCAAGAAAGTGGAAAATATGCACCTTGGTCCTGTTCTCTGTAAAAAATTGAAAATATCTACCCGTTGATGAATTGGGGACAGTGGGAAGCGATTTCAAGTTCAAACTTCAATCTTTTTGCGGATCTCAACCCCTTTTCCCGTTTTCTTCCTCCCTCATAAACTTCGAACCCAGATGAATGGGTTGATGAAGAAGGGGAAGAGTTTTTGGTGAAAATGATGGAAGGAGGGGGTGAAGATGGTAGAAGAAAGAAGAAAGGAACCAAAGTGAAAGAAAATTAGAAAGATAATGTTGACTTTTATTAATTGGGTTAACGTTCGTTAGAGGTTTTTAACGTCAGAGACTAATATGACTGATTTTTACCACAATTGGGGACCGCGAGCCTAATAAAATTCTTCTAGGGACGACTTTGAAGTCGGAGGGAACATTTAGGGACCAATGTGACCATTTACCCCAAATTTGTGCTCTCTTCCATCCTGTTATACTTCCTGTCTTTTTACAAGATGCCAGCAGGAATTATTAAAAAGTGCAATAGTATCTTAAGGAGATTCTTGTGGGGTGGTGTAGATGGTAGCCAAAAAATCTCGTGGGTGAAGTGGACAGACATTTGTAAACCAAAGAGTGACGGAGGGTTGGGGATTAAAGATTGGAAGGTTTTTAACTGGGCACTTCTTGCTAAGTGGCGGTGGAGAATGCTATGTGACAAAGGTAGCCTTTGGTGTAGAGTTTTGAATGCCAAATATTCAGGTTCTGTTAAAAGTAGTGACTCTCGTTGGTGGAGGGACCTGAATTCAGTCTGCTTTGGTTCTGGGCAAGGTAGCTGGTTTAGTGAGGCTTCGTGCCGCAGGGTTGGAGATGGCAGTGAGGTGCAGTTCTGGCTTGATGATTGGACGGGGGGTGGAATTCTTAAGGACAAGTTCCCAAGGCTTTTTAATCTATCTTCTCAACAGTACGCTATTGTCAGTGAAATGGGGGAATGGCATGTTAACTCATGGGAGTGGAATTTCAGTTGGAACAGAAACCTATTAGACAGGGAGCAAGCCAGAATAATTGAACTAAGAAGGTGTTTTGCTGGTTTTTCTCCAAAGCCAGGGGAACCAGACAGGTGGGTTTGGGTTAAAGAGAGCTCAGGAGCTTTTTCAGTGTCTTCTGCCTATGAATTCTTGGCTGGTTTTTCTGCAGGGTCTCATGAAGGATTATTTGATTACCTTTGGGCCTCTAAGGCTCCGTCAAACTCAATTGCCTTAGCTTGGAGAGTGTTGATTAAAAAGCTGCAGACTAAAGATGAACTGAGGAAAAGGAATGCGATTCCAAGCGGAACTGATGCGTCCTGTGCAGTGTGTTCTAACGCTGAGGAATCAATTTCTCACCTATTTTTTTGCTGTCCGATGAGCTGGTTACTTTGGTGTGGTGTCCTGCGCTGGGTTGGTTATTTGGCAGCGTTGCCTTGTGATGGAAAATCACATCTGTTGCAGTTCCTAAGCATTTGTCAGGGAAATAAATCATGGAAGAGGGTACTTTCTCTAATTTGGATAGCTACAATTGGGGTTATTTGGTATTCTCGCAATTGTAGAATTTTTAAAGGGGAGGTGGTTGATTGGAATAGGCTTCTTGACTTGGTACAGTACAGGGTTTGGCTATGGTTAAAAGCAAAGTATTGCAGCTTTAGTTACTCCTTGTTCGAATGGATTTCAAATCCGGCTTCTTGTGTTGATGCTCTATAGGCTGGCCAATTTCTGTTGAAAGAGTTGTTGTGTACTGTGTTTTGTACTAACGAACTGTAATATATTGTGTGCGCGTTTTCTTAGTAATTTTCAGGTCTTTACGGTTGTGGGATGAAGCAATGGCTATAGTGGAGAAATTTTGGAGGGCTAATTCCTAGCTCTACGTGCTACAGTGATGAATCTTACAAGATTTTTACCTCTGCAGTGTTGGGTCCTATTAATGCTTGGCTGGTTGAGTGGATTTAAGGTTACATGTGGGTTGCTACAAGTGTTGATGATTTTCTTTTCTCCCATGTCATGGTGGTTCGAAGGATTCTTGTTCTGTGCTGTTCCTGATGCATGGTTGTTATATTGGTATAGAGGCTCCTTCTTTGGCATCGTTGGTGTTAGTATGACTCCGGGTGATAGTGATCTGCTAGTCTTTTCATTTTTTGGGTGGGTTTTGTATTTCCCCTTGGAGGTGACACTGTGGCTTCCTATAATGTGTACTCTTTTTTCTTCTCCAGATTTTTCCCAAGGGGGTTTTCCTGGAAAGGTTTTAACGAGACATATTCTAGTAAGTTGTGCTTCCTTGGGGAGGGGGTTCTCTTAAGGTTTTGGTTGTAGTTCCTTCGATTGTTTTTTCTTCTATTTTTCTCTCATCCTCTTTGTTTTGGGTTGAAGTACCCCTTGTACTTCATTCAATATATTCTTTTGGCTTATCAAAAAAAAAAAAAAGAGGTACTCACCATTGATAGGACATATGAGTTGAGTAAGTATTAAAAAAATTAGTATGCATGAATACGTGTATAGATATTACAATACTTACAGTCTGTTTGTTTCGGTGTAATTTGCCTGGATGGAAAAGGCCAGGATGGAAAAGGATGGGAAAACTGACTCTTCGTGTGTTTGGAAGAGGAAGGAAAAGGGATGGGGGAGGAAAACCGTACATGAACAGTGGAGTTTCAGTTTTCCACCCTCCATTGCTGAGAAAATGCACATGAGAGGGGCATCAATATCAAGATGACGTAAATGCCATTCATTCCTTGTTTTGAAAAATCATATATACCTGTTACGTTAAAAAAAAAAAAATCATACCTGTTATTATTATATTATTTTAAAATACTACCTAAGTACACTCTAATTAACAATAACAGGTAAATAATAATAGTAATAATAATAATAATATTACAAATTACTAATTTTAATGATAATAATCTTAATAATTAATATTATTTGAAAGGGATTAAAAATTGCAGTCGTACTTTTACGTAATTATAAGTAAAATGATAAAATAGTCATAATAATAATAATAATAATAATAATAATAATAATAAATAATGTTAAGTAAAGGATTTACATGATAAGGATAAAATAGTAATTGCCCAGCACACTCACTATTATTATTCTCACTTTTCCATTCATTTTCCATTCTTTTTCTCTCATTCCAAACAACTTAAGAATCCTCTCATTTTTCTCTTATATTCCTTCCTCTTATATTCTTTCCACTTATATTCCTTCCTTTCATTTTCACCCCTACATCCAAACAGAGCATTAATGTTCACGAAGGGAACTAAGCAGAGAGCCAGAGACAAAGTTAAGAATGATGTAAAAATCCTTAACTCAATATCTGAATATGTATTGATGTGAACATGTCTCATTTTTAGGCAAGTCTCGCTGATATACATTAGAAACCCTACCCTAGAACTACCATGTAATTTCCCCTCACCACATGATTACAAGTGTCCAAGTGTGAGGATCATGTCTTTGACTCGTTCAACCATAAAAATACTCTTAAATACAATTGATCGTTTATAAGTACATAAAAGAATAAGCTGTCCTAAGAATATATAAAAGAATATGTCTCTTCTAATGAGTTTGCCTGCTGCTAAGGTTAAGAATCAACAAGTATACAACCGACATGATGGAAGTAAATCGTTTGTAAATGTTAATTGGTAAGTCGTCGGTGACGAGTGAAGTTTCTCATTCCAATCTACTTAACATGTCCAATGCTTGTAAAACACACACAAACACACTTTTATACTCTTCAAATTAAGAAGTAAAAGGACCCCAAACTTTCTACTTAGTTTTTCTACACTTTATAGCTCAAACTTCTGCTGCTGTATCATGCAATTAATTCCCTATGGTGCTGGTTAGTTTTCCGGAACTTAGACTTAAGAAATGTGAAGTTGTCTCATCTGAATTACATTCCAGAATATTTTTGTTGTCCACTTCTTACATACTAACAAACAACCAGAAATATGTGAGGGGGGTAAATGTAAAATTTTCTACTCCAAAATATGTGAGTATTTATATAATTGGTGTGGCAAGTGGCAACTGTGCACCACATTTTTACAGGGTCATGGTAGACAGCGCCAAGGGAGTTATCTTTTACTAGCATTAACCATTAGATCAAATATACAGTTGACTCAAATTTAGGAATAGTAAGACCATAGAAGAAACATTTTTTTCCCTGAAACCTTTCCTACATATAACATTTTTCAATTTAGTCTTAGTTGTTTATAAACCTAATTAATTTCGTATTTCACGGTAATTTTCTCATGCCAAAATAAAAAGAGAAGACAAAGAGTTCAGAGTGCACCATTATGATTGAAGATCACACCTTCACACAACGCCTGGGTTGATCATGTAGAACCATACCAATAAGATCAATTATACAAATTCTTTGCAGCTCATGAATGTAAGCAAACTTGTAAGACCCCCAGCTGAATTAACAAGAATGGAAACAGTCAAATCTTAGTAGTGGCTGAATGAATCTAGCCGTCACCATTCTGTTCACTAATGTCTAGAATCTTACGAAGAGTGATTCTCTCCATGAATATCCTTAGAATGAACAAACAAAAATAGTGAAAGAATGGGATCATAATTTGGAACAACTAATGAAAGAGTACTTATTGAAAGAAAATTAACATTAATTGGATTCTCTAATAATAAAAAAATAGCAATGACTCTTGAAGTTTACATTCATTAGTTCGATGTTGTGTCCTCCTTAACAAGAATCTGGGCTTTCAGTACCTATGAAGGATAAAGTAACCACATGGTTGTTACAAGTTCTGTTATCACTTACCATGAAAAGGAAAACAGTATAGTTTCAGTTCAACAGTGTTGGAAAGCTTACCTCTCTTTCCCAATCATATCTCATCGTAATTATAGCCAAGATCAATGTTTGAACCACCGTTCCACTCATCATTCCAGTCCACATACCCTGACACGTTTAAAAAAGTAAACAGCATAGAAATCAAAAGGGGCACTGCATAAAGTATACAAGTATTGCCTTCATAATTCAGCACTTTTAAGAGCTCCTATATCTGGTGTAAGGTTAGCCTAATCATATTATTTGCATTCATAACTGGCGAATAATGCAGTGAATGCATGTTTCGAAATTCTTCTATAATTGAGCCGAACCCGGACTGATTTTGGAGAGAAACTTTCTGTTCTGTGACTGTGAGTAGTAGCAAAGAGAAGTTGATCCAAACATACTATAAAACCATCGCAACTTATGCAAGAATAGAGTGGACTATGCTTCGTGCTTGGATTAACAAAGTCAAAATTGATTTTGATTGAATTGATTATGGTAAAAGTGAGATGATTTATGTTTCGAGAAAAATGATTTTTTTATGGTAGTATTGTGAAATTTAGTGACAACATCAATTGACGATAGTCTCGTTTGAGAGAGCTTATTTGAGCTTATCTTATAGAATAATTGCTCACACAAGTAACTGGGTAAACTTTTGAAAATAGCTTATAACCTCCATATAAGTTGTTTTTAGCTTATTTTCAAAATTTTCTGAGATAACTATATAAATAAGTGTTTATACTTTATACCTATAAGCTATTTGAGGTTACTTCAATAAGCTTCTTAAATTAGCTTATGAAGAAGCGCTTATGTGATAGGTGCTTATTAGTTATTACCATAAGCGCTTAACTATGTTTTTTACCCAAACGACTGCATAAGTTTTGAAGCTTCATTCCATAATTGATTTTGAAACTATAATTAATTGTGAAAGGAATACTCAAACACCTAAATATTAATTTTGATAATGAAAAATCAATTATGATTCTTAGGAATGTACATCCAAACACCCTATAAATAACAAAGGTACACTTACCACAATAGCCGAAGGTAGCAACCATCCAAGGAGAAGCCCAAGAGGTATTCCAACCAAGTAGTAACTACCAATGTTTATATAAGCTACCACTGCTTGCCGACCAGATCCAACTGCTACACCTGAAACCAACAGAAACCGCAGTAGAAACAACATTAAAAATTGTGTCTTCAATTCAGAAAATTGACATTCAAGATTAGAACTTAGTTGGTGTGTTTGGATACCAGTTGATTGCAATGTCAATGGACTATCATCCTAATGCATTAAGAAGAGTTTCGTTCACTTTTTATGTCGAAGCATCAGTATACATTGAGGTCAACGAGTATCAAAACATAGCCTTACAAGTTTAATAGATACTGACCTGAAAGAACTGGTTGAATGCAATTAAGAAGAATGGTAAAAGCCAACAAGATTGCAAGTTCATTGACCATTTGGATTACAGATGAGCTTGATGTAAAGATCAAAGCAAGCTTCTCATTGAAGGCCATAATTATCAACCAAAATATAAATCCCACTAGTACAGTGTTTACCACTGAAACCACAGTGGCAAATTTTGCCCCTTTTGCATTGCCTGCGCCAAGCTCATTTGATACACGCACCCTAAGTTGAACAATGTCAAACGATAAAAAGTGAGGAATTCAGAGTTTTCTTTTGCATAAATAATGAATTTTTTACTTCTAGAATTATTTGCCTGGACATAATAATGAAGAAATTACTATTTTCTCGAATCCTCTATACCAGCTCTCTTGCTTTTCCAGAGGTTATATCAAGTGATTTATATAATTTCTGAAACATGAAAATGCTTCATATTTTTTAGCCAAAGATGTGTACACACTTGATGTGGATAATGATCTCCGACAGATCAACTAATGTATATCTTGACATAAGTAGGTAAGTAACATATTTGGGAATTGACAACTTGCTAAAAAAATGATCTCAATAAGGAAAAATTGGACATCAAAAGTTGCTAGGGCTTCCAGAAAATATAGGAGAAAGATCACAATGCTGCTGCTATAGAAAACTCATATCAAAATCGATACCATATGATTCACCTCACTAAGTTTTAGCAACAGTCTCCCACTACTATAATGTTGTAGAACAATAATCAGTTGTCACAATAGATAAAGAAGAGCATGTTAACAATCAAAGAGAGCAACAGGAGAATAAGACTGAATATAAACGATACTCAATAATTGAACGACCTCAAAAGTCAAACTAAACTGCTCTTAGTCCCCTCTGAGAATCACTGTTAATCATAACTATCTCTTATAGCATGTTCAAAATTCAATTATAGGGGGATAACACTACTGAAGCAAATTCTAGTTTAAAGTATAATCAGTCCATCTTGCCAGATTCAATCAACACAGTCACACAAGAATGGTTTTATATGGGTCACAGGGTTCTGCTTCTGAACATTTATTCCACTTGACAAGCACATCACAGTATATGCTAACTCGGTCACCATAACTCTCAAGCAATTAACTTTTCAATCTAGTTAAAAGTTTTGTCTCAGCAACGATCCACAATTTCCCATGTTCCAAGAGAGGAAGAAAGTGAGACTTACAACCATCAACATACCCGGTTGCAGCCAAAAATCCAAGCGGTATCATAGATTCCCAACCATAAATAGTAACACTGCCAAGCAAGAACAAAATTCAGCAAAACCCCAATAAATGAAGTTACAGTAGAAGTCCAGAAGGCATGGTAAAAAAAGAAAAAGGAAAAAAACTAAGAAAGTAGAAGTTTACCAGACAGAAAGAGCATCAATAGCAATCTTAGAGTTATCCATAAAACCAGACACCAAAAGCAAAAGCCTATAATAGAAGTTCTCTAACCTACATTGTGACATTAACACTTTTGTAAGAATCACATTAACAAAACCTCAAACTCAAGCAAGGCAATGCATATAAGTGAGAGAAAGGATTACAACATGTTTGAAAATATTTCTACGACTCATTATGAAACCAAAACCAATTCTAAGTAGCTTTCGTGTGTCATAATTGATTCTGATGAAAAAGAAGTCGATCAAAACATGCTATTAGAAATAAATACTAACGCAAGCATGACCCCAGAAGCCAGAGAGAGCTTGAAGAAATCCCAGAGACCAACAAAAGCTTGATCAGAAAAACCAGTCCAAGAACATGGACACCCACCATACAGTGTATACCCAAGCATCCCCAAAACCGAGAGCCACCACGAGAAACCAATAGTAAGCGCAGCCCCAACAATCCCAATCCTCATCTTGTAAACAAAAACCCAGCTCAAAATCACATGAATCACAAAAGCACCCCCTGAAACCCAAGCAACAATCGCAGTCTTCAACTGGCACTGCAAGAATCTCTGCAAAGTGAACTGAAACGGGAAGCTCAGGTGAAACGGGATCAACCAAATCGCCACCAAACCCGCTCGCTCCGCCACCTCCGGCGGCTGTCCGATGAGCACCAACAGAGGAGTAGCAAACACAAACAATGGCAGCAGAAGAATCGAAGACAGAAACAGAACAACCCACGAACGCTGCAGATACACGCCTAGCATGTGGTGCTGTCCCGCGCCGTAAGCTTGGCCGCAAAGGGTCTCAAGCGCCGTCGCCATTCCGAGCTAAGCTAGAGAGTAAGAGAAGAACATGAATTTGGAAGCGTGATTGATTGGTAGTAGAAATGAAGGAAGTTATGGGTTTTGTACCAAGAAACCGAAAGTGATGGAGATGAGGAGGGTGCAGGAGATGGAAATGGCGGCGAGGTCGAGGTCGCTGAGGTGGCCGGAGAATGACTGAGTGACGACGGTGATGGAGAACATGGCGAGGCGGCTGAAGATGGAAGGGCCAGCAATGTTCCATAGCTTCTTTGATTCTGAACATGTTCGTTCGATTAGAGAGTGCAGCTGAGTGGTTGACTTTGAAGTCGGTTCTTGTGGTCGCAGCGTTGACTGTATCAGTGGATGGTTTTCTTCATTCGCCATTACTAGTGTGCTGACAGACTTTGGTGATGCTGGATATCTTGTAGTCATTTACTATGGTTTACACTTTTGTTGGCAGCGGGAATATTAGCTAGGGGCGGTTTCATCGGTTCCTTGTTGTCAATCCAGCTTATTAGAGCTGCGGTTTTCCTTTAGCATCATTTTACATCGATCATTGTGTCGTTATCAAAAGGTTGTTGCGGTTGGAGATTTCCTTGGAGCATTTGCTCGTGAAGGGAACATGGTAGGCGTAGCATACTTTCTTGCAAAGTTGCGGGCTTCTTCTACAATTGACTTCAATTGATTCATCACACTTTTCCTAGAGGCTTGCATGACATTTTGTTCATAGATGTTGTTAGTGTTCCGGTCTTGATGTTGTAGTTTTTTTGTTTCTTTGCTTCAATATAAAAAAAAACTACACAACCATACTTAAAAAGTTAAGTTCCCTTTCAAGAAGATAACATTTTCACCTGTGCTAACAGTTATACAAACATTCTCTAGTCACTGGTAATAGATAGGGTTGTCCAAACAAAACAAACTCGACCCAAACCGAAGGCCTTTTTGGTCCTTTGGGTCGTTGACGTGTTGAATGGTTGAACTTTTTCGGTTCTGGGAGGTTAATTTCAGTCATCTTCAGTTTGGGCTGCCAATCAACCGAACCAGGCCTATATGAAAAAAAAAACTTAAGCCTCAAAAGACAAAACACTGTAGCAACCTCAACCTCAACTACACAACCCTAAATCTCTCTCTCTCTTCTTCCTCATTCTCTCACTGCAACCACCACTCCATCTTCCTTATTCTCCTACTAGGGTTGTGTCCCATCACCGTGCAACCAAGAAACACGACAATCTCCTTCATGTTGCCGCTGAGATCTTTGCCATTGTCGTCGTCGAGGGAGATCGAAGGTCGAAGATCGAAGATCAACGGTGGAAGATCGAAGATTGAAGGTGGATTGGTGGAAGATCAAAGGACGAAGACGAAGATCGAAGGTTCTAGGGTTTCATTTCCCTTGTGTTTTGTAGTGATTTGGTCTTTGTTGGCCTCGATTTGATCTTGATTTGGTATGGATTTAATTTCCTTTGGTGTAGATCTGTACTCCTTCCTCTTCCTCTCAACTTTTTCCTCAAAATTTTTTTATGGATCTGCAACGTGCAAACCGCCAGGACCGATCTGACGAACTTGAAACTGACGAACCTGGAATAAGCTTGTGTCAGACGGTGGCAGAGCTGCGGTTTTGGACATTTTCACCTTATGAAAACCGATTTTTGGGCCCGAAACAACCGATGGACAACCCTAGTAATAGATGCACCACCACAGTCAGAATTCGAATGGTTTTTCTAAACAAGTAGGATTGACGTCCGAGTAGCTTGGGTGCTTGTGGACCGAGAGGATCTCCCTCAATAAGGTCATTCATTATGTAGGGATATAGGACAACATCATGACAATAATAAAAGATTACCTAAAAGGTAGGAAGGTGTCTGTCATTTAATTCAGATGAGACGAATAATTTTTCAATATTCTCATAGTATGAGTACTTTTCCTCACAAATATTTAGTTTCATTCTATTTTAAATTGAAAAAAAAAAGTGAGAACTAATTATTTATGAAGCATGTGTCAATAAGTGAATGGAAAGAGTACCTAAGAGCATCGACATCAGTAGGACTTTCATGGTTGCTCACTAGCTAACATATTATTTGAGATGAGTTTTTCTCATGATTTGCACACGTTGCTGCAGAGAGCAACTATTAAGCTTAGAATTCTAGACAAAATATTGTTATTATATGGTAAAAAGTTGAAATGCATAGCAAATGGTGAGTTGGAGTGAGTTGGAGTAAAAGTGTGGGGGGTAGATTGTGGAGTTTATTTAAAAAACTTTTCAAAATTGTTTGATCGGAGTAAAAAGTTAACAGGGTTGATTAAAGTAGAGTAGTTGACGTGACATTATTAAAAATTATAAAAAATAATAAAAAATTAAGAGTAACAACTCTACTAAATTACTTGATTGATGATGCTCTAATGCAGCAGTGCATTAGATTTTCCCATAGAAGCCTCATTAAGAATGATTAAGTCAACATTTATAGGGCTACATGTAAAGGAAGATGTAAAGAGGAAAGTAAAATCGAACAATGGAGAAATATTCTTTTTTTTAGTGAAGGCTGAATTAGATTATTTTAATCTAACTTGGTCTCCTAGTTTACTTGGAACAACAACACGAATACGAATACAAATCAAAAGTAGAGAGAAACACACAAAAGTTTTGTTCACGCAGTTCGGCTAAATTGCCTACCTCTGCGACTATAGAGCAGTTATAGTTCTGTTTATTGATTATCTTCTGAACACAATTATTAGGGTTACAATGTTACAATCTTATATAGGGATACTAACGATCAAGTTTACAATAATACTCACGAACCGATGAAATAGTTTGCATGCATGGTAGCATACTAGCATGTATAGGGTCAATAAAATATATATTTTCTGTTTTTAATATTATTTTAAACATTGTTATCTTAAATATTTATAAATAATTATGATAACAATCGAGATTAAAATGTGAGAGTGTACTCAATAATAACTCTTCATCTTTCTCGCATTCAACTGCATGATTTTCTACCATGATTTAGAAACCCAAGCAATCGCTAAATAACAGCTCTCTCGTATGATCCCTTATCCGTCGCATTGCATGCAAGTAAGTACCACCCTCCAAACAGAGTTTTCTCATGACCCCAACTTTTTTCCATAACCTTTTGGCCACAAAACTGATTGATACAGTGTTTCATGATTGGGTTCTGAATCATGGTAGTAAGAAAATCATCCTGTTGATTAATGCTATAGGAAGATGGATCTGAAAGAGTTTGATTTGATTTGTGGGGAAGAGTAGTTGTGATTCAGAGATTTTATTGGAAAGATAGAAAGAAAAACAAAAGGGAAGGACGTGAGTACTCTGTCGTGCATTTCGAATGTCATGGACCCCTTTCTCCATAAAGCTCTAATAAGCGTCACACAAATTATACCCGCACCACCATGACGGAGTCAAAGGTAACATGTCATTACTATTTGTTGTATCCATAAGTTTTCATGCTTTTAGACTTTTCTGCACCACATGTCCACATCTCTATGAAGAAATGTGAATATAATTAGAAATGAGATGCAAATAGGTAGGATATACTGTAATCATATTTTATTGTAATTTGTTTTTTATTGTATCAGGAAGGATAAACTATAGAATAATATTGATAACAATTTTATATTCCCTTTAATCTTCATCCCAACTTAAAGTAATTTCAATGTCAGGATTTTTGTCCTTCTTTCTTCTATTTTATTTTATTTTTTACACTTGTGCCCAATGAATTACTGGGTTTATCTTCTATTGTGAGTTCTTTGGTTTTGAGAGGATTCTCACCCTATGTTATTATGTTATGATGAATAAAAGATGAGTATTGAGTACAAGGTGTGGCAACCATAATGATCGACTTGTTCAAAATTTTAAGTGAGTTAATAAGTTTTACATTAGTTAATAACAGGCTAATTAGAGAAAATATATATATATGTGAAGACACTGACTCATTATCTTGAGGTTTTTAGTTAAAATGTAGTTTAGGATCATTATTCTCGTCTCATCTATTAAGCTCATTATTATAGAGTTATCTCCTATTTTGTCTTCCCTCATACTCTAGCAAGTGCTATTATTAGAGCTTAGAGCTGATGGTTCTAATCCTTTCTCCTTGATTTCCAATTCATGTATTTCTCTAGTGGTTTTTGTTTTCATCCCTTTTCCTTTCTCCTTGATTTTCAATTCATGCATTTGCGCTCTTACACTCTCTTCTGGTTTTATTTTCATTCTCTATTATTCTGCAGCTTGTCGTGTGGTTTTTCTAATTAATTTGTATAATCTAGCATTGTTGATTATGTCGTAATCAATATGTACAAATTTTAGAATTAAGCAAATACTAATTTAAATGACGAGTTAGGTTTTTTGTTAGTTTCTTAAGTGACTCAAGTTAGTTTCAAAAACGCAATCACTAAATTATAAGTCCTGTTAGACATAGTAACTAAATTTGTTGCGAGAGAGAGAGAACAATGAGAGAGAGAGAGTGGAGAGAGAGACAGAGGGAGGAGAGGGAACGTAAAGCAAACGTATGGAGGGAGAGGAAAACAGGTGCAGGGCGGCGGGACTACTGGAGCACTGGAGATAAGGGTGGGGTGGGAGGCCGAAGGAGTTCTCTCAAAGGGGATGGTGGTGGTAACATCACTTCCTTCTTCTTCTCTAACATTGCTACTTGCGTTGGAGAATTAGAACTGTGGAAGGCATTTCAAAGTTGGGGCAGAGTCTGGGAGATATTCATTCCTCAGAAGAGGGATCGGTACGGTCACAGGTTTGGATTTGTGAGATTCTTGAATGTCTCAAATCCTTCTGAGTTGGTGAAACAACTGGATAAGCTGGTGGTGGGGGGAAGAAAGCTCTTTGTTAATCTCCCCAGGTTCACGAAGGCCAACAGAGAGAATCCAGTGATCTCAGGGGCATCCAACAATACTAGTTGTGATCTTAAAGGAGTTAGGAAGGGGCAACAACAGAGCCAGAACCAAAAAAACCTAACTGTGAAGGATTCTAAAAGATCATACATTGATGCACTGGTTCACGGAACTAGCAAGGTAGATCATAACATCACGAAGGACCGGGAAAGAAGGAGCTTTCAGAAAGGGTCAACAAGAGTAGTGGATAATGTGGACCTAGACATTCACTTGGATGCATGCTCTGGAGATTGGTTGGGGAGAAGCTATGTTGGAGAAATAAAGGACATTACACAAGCACACTCCTTGCAAGAACAATTGCTGCTCATGGGTGCCTGCTCAATCCAAGTTAGAACAATGGGAGATAACCTCGTGCTCTTCACAGGCAAGGAAGGAAGGGAGTTAGATTACATGCTATCGAATGAGATGGATTGGATTAACGAGCACTTTTCTTCATTCGAACCCTGGAGCCCTGTTATTGTTCCAAGAAACAGAGTGGTGTGGCTAAGGTGCGAAGGGGTCCCCCTTAATCTCTGGACGAGGCAGTGTTTTGAATCCTTGGTGAGAAGTGTTGGGGAGCTAATCTCAGTCGATGAGAGAACCACCACGTTTAGCTCTTTGGATGTGGCGCGAGTGCAGGTGAGAACGTCACTATTGGAGTCTATCCAGATCTCAAAGAGGGTGAGGCTGAATGGTGTGGTGTATTGGGTGAGGATGGTGGAAGAACTAGCCACGCAAGAACCCCAACTTCAGTGTCGATGTGCTTCGAGCTCGTCCTCTGAAGACACTTACTCTGAGTGGCTTGAGAAGGAGGAGGGATTATCTTCAATCGGAGAAGATGAAGTAGGCGGTGGCTGGGAGAACGAGGGGCACCCTGGTGACGGCGGCAACTCCAAAACCCTAGCAAAGGATATCACGTGCGGTAGGCGTGGCAATACAGAAGAGGAAATTAAGACAGCAGGGTATAAGAAACAGACTGAGAAAGCCACAGAGAAACATGATAGTGGTAACTCTCGAAGACAGGGGGAGCCAAACGACAAGGTCAACGATAACCAAGAGTTGAACGTTGATACTGACATGCAGCAGCGTGAAACAGAGTTTGTTAGCTTGACAAAATTGAATCCTATTAATGCTAATTGTTTCTCGGGGTCTGTTAGGAGAGAGTCAACGAAGAGGGGCCCACCTCCTAGTTTGAACCAAACTGATAACATTATTGGGCCGGTATGCACTGAATTTGAGGCCCAATTAGAGGGCCAAGGGGAATCAGGACGGGTCATGACTCCCTCCGACCCAATTGAGAATTGGTCTGAATGTAATGGTATAGGGGAACCGTTGGATATAAGGGAGAAATCTCCTTTTCTTTTAGATCAAGTGGTGGAGCAACCAGAACCACAAAACTCCACAACAGACAGGAACAACGCTTTTGCTTCTCAGAACGGAAACGGAGTGCCAAAATTACTTCGCAGTGGGGAGGAACCTTCGTGGTTGGATGATTTAGAGGATGCAAGAGGAATCTCAGGTAGCAGCCACAGAAGCACTCGCTCAAGTGACACAAGTATGAAGGAACACCGCAAGGAGGTTAGGCAGCATATGTTTTCCCTTTGCAATTCATTATCTGACTCTGGCATTATGAATTGCAATAAACTGTTCTGGGACAAGTTTCTGGAAACTGATGCTAGTCATTTATGGGGACTGGGGAAAGAACTTGGTGTCACATACCAAGGGAATGAGGAATCTTTGATTGATAGAATTCAGGCTATGGAACAAAGGGATGTGGAGAACCTGGCAGCTAATACAAGCCAAAGAGGGGAAGAGGCATATAATCCATGAGGATACTTACCTACAATATCAGAGGTTTGGGGAATAGTGTTAAGTGGAGAATTATCCGTGAGCTGATTATTAAGGAAGAGGTGAATTTCGCCTGCTTCCAAGAAACCAAGTTGGAGACCATTGATGTGAGGTTGTGCAAATCACTTTGGGGGGATGATTTATTTGAATGGACCTTTTTACCAGCAATTAACAGAGGTGGTGGCTTGCTTTGTGTGTGGGACAGAAGCACCTTCAAACTGTTTCAGGAGCATATAGGCAGGGGATTTATTTGCTTACTAGGAGAGTGGGGGGAAGATGGTTTGCCTTGTATTTTTACCAACTTCTATGGCTCCTGTACTATGCATGAGAAGATTCAACAATGGGAAGAACTTGTTACTCTAAAGACCAGCTTTCCAACTTACCGGTGGTGCATATTGGGGGACTTTAATTCTGTCCGTTCCTCTGAGGAGAGACGAGGCAGTGCAGCTGATTCAGATGCTTACCGTAGAGATACAATCGAATTCAATAGCTTCATCAATAACATGGAACTATTGGATTTACCTTTGGTAGGGAAAAGGTTCACATGGTTTCGACCGAATGGACTTGCGGTGAGTAGGTTGGATAGAGCGCTTGTGTCGATGGAGTGGTTAGAGACTTGGCCAAACTGTTTTTTACAAGTCATGAGTAGAGATATCTCCGACCATTGCCCGCTAATTCTTAAGATCTCTACTCATGATTGGGGCCCCAAACCTTTCCGAACTCTCAATGGTTGGCTACAAGACCCAAGATTTAAAGCTTATGTTGAGAGGGAGTGGAATGAGCTACAAATTCAAGGGTGGGGAGCATTTGTTCTCAAGGAAAAATTAAAGGCCCTCAAAACTCGGCTGAAGATTTGGAACACCGAAGTCTTTGGTGATCTAAACCAACAAAGGAATACATTAGCCCGCAAGCTTGAGGATCTTGATAGAAAAGCGGATGAGGAGGGATTATCGGAGGAGGAAAGATTAGAAAGGAGAGCTACCCAATCCGAGTTTTGGAAGATTGCTAGACTTAACGAGTCTCTCTTACACCAAAAGGCTAGAACAAGATGGATCAAGGAAGGAGATTCCAACTCTAAATACTTTCACTCCCTGATAAGATGGAAAAGGAGAAAAAATGCTATTGTGGGACTTAACGTGGAAGGAGCTTGGCAAGAAGACCCGACATCAATAAAGTTAAAAGTGAAAGAGTTCTTTGAGAGGAAGTTTGGCAAGGACAATGAGAGGCCCCCAAAGCTAGATGGTATCCACTTTAATCAATTATCTCAAGATGATAATGCACTCCTTACGACACCATTTGATATGGAGGAAATTAAGGAAGCAGTTTGGGATTGTGATGGAGACAAAAGCCCTGGACCGGATGGATACAACTTCAAGTTTATTAAATCCTTTTGGCATCTATTGAAATTGGATCTGAAAAAGGTACTAGATGATTTCTATCTTAGAGGTGCATGGCCAAAAGGGAGCAATGCTTCATTCATAGCTTTGGTTCCAAAGACGGAATCTCCTGTGGATCTCAATGAGTTTAGACCAATCTCTCTTGTGGGAAGCATCTATAAAATTGTCTCCAAGATTCTATCAAAAAGATTGAAATTAGTGCTGCCTAAGTTGATTGATTTGAATCAATTTGCTTTTCTTGGAGGGAGGAATATGTTGGACAGTGTTTTGATTGTCAATGAAGTTGTTGATGAAGCAAAGAAGAAAAGAAAACCAACAGTTATTTTCAAGGTGGACTATGAGAAGGCGTATGACTCAGTACGATGGGATTTTCTCTTCTATATGTTACAAAGGATGAATTTTTGTAGCCGGTGGATCAACTGGATAAGAGGTTGCTTGGAATCCAATTCAGTCTCTGTTTTGGTTAATGGTAGCCCTGGACCGGAATTCAAAATGTGGAAGGGATTACGACAAGGAGATCCGTTAGCACCTTTTCTCTTTCTATTGGTTGCGGAAGGCTTAAATGGCCTTCTCAAGAGGGCGGTTCACCTCAATAAATTCACAGGATTCAGGTTGGGTATGAATCAAGAAGTGGAGGTCTCAATGGTACAGTTTGCAGATGACACACTCTTTATTGGGGATGCAACACCACATAATATTCTAACCTTAAAATGTGTTTTAAGATGCTTTGAATTGGCTTCTGGTCTGAAGGTCAATTTTTTTAAGAGCAAATTGATTGGGATTGCAGTTGGGAATCAGATTCTGAGAGGCTTTGCTAATACACTACATTGTAGGATCGAGGGCCTTCCCTTTAAATACCTTGGGTTACCGGTTGGAGGAAATCCAAGAAGGGTGGCTTTTTGGGATCCGGTGATATCAAGGATAAAGAAGAGATTAGCTTCTTGGAAGAACAAAGTGCTATCTTTTGGAGGAAGGATTTGTCTGATAAAGAGTGTTCTATCATCACTCCCATTATTTTTCCTATCATTCTTTAAGGCACCGGTGATTGTAATTAACACTTGTCATAAAATCTTGAGAAGATTTCTGTGGGGTGGAGGAGAAGATAATAATAAAATAGCTTGGATAAGTTGGGAAAAAAATTGCAAATCTAAGGAAGAGGGAGGCTTGGGAATCAAGGATTGGGGACGATTCAATAAAGCACTATTAGGAAAATGGAGATGGAGGTATTTGACTGAGAAAGACAGCTTGTGGCATAAGGTACTTTGTGCAAAGTATAAGGGCCCAAATGTATCTAAAGCTTCTTCGTGGTGGCAAGATCTGAAAATCATGTGCTTCCCACAAGGGAATGATTCGTGGTTTGAGGATCAATTGCGTAGGAAAGTAGAACAAGGTGATGACACTTTCTTTTGGTCGGATGTGTGGCTTAATAATCTGAAACTGAGTGAAAGATTTCCAAGGCTGTATTCTCTGTCAACACAAAAGGAGCACTCCATCAAAGAGATGGGATCTTGGCAAATTGGAACTTGGAGCTGGCACTTTACTTGGAGAAGAGCCTTAAGAGACTTTGAGGTGGAGCTTTTCAATCAACTATTGAATATTCTGCAAGTATTTGTCCCATCCGCGAACACTTCAGATAAATGGATCTGGCTTCCCAACCCAGAGGGAATCTATACGGTTCACTCTGCCTATGCCAGTTTGCTTGCTCTGAGTACCAATACTGGTGGTGATGTTTTTAAGAGCTTATGGTATGTTCCCTCCCCCTCAAATGTTTTAGCCTTCACATGGAAGATGTTCCATGACAGAATCCAAACACGAGACAATCTGAGGAAGAGACAAGCGATTCCCTCACAATCTGACTTACGTTGTCCATTTTGTGTGTCACAAGAGGAAACCTCATCTCATCTCCTCTTCTCTTTCCCTCTATCATGGAATGTTTGGATGGCCTGTTATAAGTGGTTTGGATTTTATACGGTTCTTCCAAAGGATGGGAAAGAACATTTCCTGCAGCATATTTATCCATGGAGGTCTAATTCACAAAAACAATGTGCTTGGGTGGTCTGGACTGCGATAATTTGGGCATTATGGAACCTCAGGAATGGTAGCATCTTCAGGAATGATCAATTGGACATTGATAAGGTGCTGGATGGGATCCAATTTAGATCATGGAGCTGGCTCAGAGGAAGGAAAAAGGATTTCCATTGCTCACTCTATGAATGGCAAGTGCAACCAGCTCTTCTTATTGCTGCCCTGTAAATCAGTGTGACATATTCTGATTTATATATTATCTATCTGGATGCACTATCTTACACAAAAGCTATGCAGCAAAGCTATCCTTACTTTCGCTCCTGTATCTTCCTGGCTATTCCTATTGCAGATTCTGTGGAGCTATTAACATAAGGACTACCATTGGGACTTTTCAATTTGTTTACTTATTTAGTGGGGAACTTCTGTTAGTATCTTTTGTGTCGGATTTTGGTTTGCTCCTGCGTGAGCTTTCTCCTCTTGCTGATTTATTTAGTAGTTGGTGCTTTACTAACTTCTATCCTTTTTGTAAATGGTTGGAGTACCCATAGTACTCCCTTATATATCAATTTTGACTTACCTAAAAAAAAACTAAATTTGTTGCGAATGCAAGTGAAAGTTTGAAATCTCACATCAATTAAAAATTAGTAAAGGAAGAGATAATATAAAAGATATGACAAAAGATATGACACAATACTACATATCATAAGATTTTAAGTGGAGATACATTACTATGATTTCAGTGATTTGTAAGAATATTGCGATTTATAGACCACTTAAAGTGTCAATCCACTCCCGACATTCACTCTTGTGACAGTTTTTGAGTGTCTCAACATAAAAAATTTGAAAAGAAAAAAAAAAATCTATTCCGTAGTGCTGAAAATCCGACAAAAAATAAGTGTTTGGAGTGATAGCATTAAGTGATATACTATTTTTTTTTTGTAAATTAATGATTTTTAAATTATTGCAGGCTTCGAACCTGAAACAGGTTGATGGTTGAAGATTTTTTCAAACCAACAAACCACTATGGTACAAAATTAGTAACAAGCCAAGAAATTTATATATTTTTCAATAGTCATGTTCATAAACTACTCAAAAATAACAACATTTTCCACACAGTCTATTTTTCTCTTTCTCTTTATCTTTCTATTTCTATATGGTCTATCGCTTTTTCTAACTATTATCGTCTCCCTAATCATCTACATCCAGAGTAATGATATATACACACCTCCCTTTTTAAACACTTCATTTCCATCTATTTTTATTTCTATCTCTCTCCTCTTATCATCTATCACATCTCATACTTTCTCTCTCTTACTTTTTCTTTTTTTCCTATCTCTCTTACATTATTCTCTACATCCATTTACTATAGACCACTCTATACCGATTTTTCAAACACGAATTCCCTATTTTGTCCCAAAATTAAATAAACATATTTAGTATTCACATTGTAAGCAGACATTCATTCATTATCTTATCCCAAGAGTAGTGTGATTCATAGTGCCAAAGGATAAAAAGACAAAACCCATGAATGAAATCCTGCCCCTTGATTTTCATCAAGTTTTTTTATGTAGTCTATTTCCATCAAGTTTATATCTTAACCACCCATTATCTTCAGATTAAGTATTATGAAATTATGAGCATAGAGATTATATTCATTCATTATTTTATCCTACCCAAGAAACTCATATATATAGCCAAAGAAGTTGGACAGATTGGTGGTGACTTACAGGTTAAGGCAATCATCATACAAAATACCCAAAGAAGAACAGAAATTCATAGCTATCTAGCTAGCCAGCCATGGCTGATAGAATGGAAGAACAAGAAACAGAACAAGAGAAAACAACAAGAAGAAAGATGAAGAAGATCCTTCTCATAATAAACTGTGCCTTGTTAGCTCTAGGCACCAGTGGTGGTCCCCTCATCATGCGTCTCTACTTCATCCACGGCGGCAAACGTGTCTGGCTCTCCGCCTTCCTCGAAACCGCCGGATTCCCCCTCATGCTGCCACCCCTCGCCGCCGCATACATCTACCGCCGCCGCCAGAGCAAAAAAACATCATCAGCGGCGGTCATATCGATGAAGCCTCGTTTGTTTCTTGCTGCAGCTGTCATCGGAACACTCACCGGCGTCGATGACTACCTCTATGCCTACGGCGTGGCGCGGCTCCCGATTTCCACCTCCGCCCTCATCATCGCCTCTCAGCTGGCCTTCACCGCCGTCTTTGCCTTCCTCCTGGTGCGGCAGAAGTTCACTGCTTACAGTATAAACGCCGTCGTGTTACTCACCGCCGCTGCCGGGGTTCTTGCCATGCACGCCAGCGGTGACCGCCCCGCCGGCGAGTCATTCAAGCAGTACGTTGTCGGTTTCGTGATGACCCTCGGCGCCGCTGCATTGTACGGGTTTGTTCTGCCCCTCACGGAATTGGTGTACAAAAAGACCAAACAAATCACATACTCTCTGGTCATGGAGTTTCAGTTTGTTATGTGCTTCTTTGCTTCTCTTGTTTGCTGTATTGGGATGATCATCGACAATGACTTCAAGGTTTTCCTCTTTCTTTCATTGCTCTGTTCTCTCTCGTTTTTATCTTTCTTTCAATGCTCTGTTCTGTCTCTGTTTCACTTTCATTGAATGCTCTGTTTTATTGATTTCTTTTCAACATATGGAAGTGAATCATAATAACTGCCCTTAAACTAGTTAAATTGGAAATTTTTCATCAAAATGTTTAAATATTTAATGAAATTTTTTCAAGGGTACCCTTTAGCATGATCTGAAACAATTGATTGAATTACCTAAAAAATTTGGAAATTTTTCAGTTTTTGTGATTTGGGGTGTTTGAAAAATTTCAGGTGATTCCAAGGGAAGCGAGGAATTTTGGGCTTGGAGAATCCATGTACTATGGTGTGCTAGTGTTGAGTGCGTTTATGTGGCAGGCTTTTTTCTTGGGAGCAATAGGGGTGATATTTTGTTCATCGTCTCTGCTTTCTGGGATTTTGATTGCTGTGTTTCTGCCAGTAACTGAAGTACTGGCGGTTATTTTCTACAAGGAGAAGTTTCAAGCGGAGAAGGGGGTTTCTTTGTTTCTCTCAATTTGGGGTTTTGTGTCTTACTTTTATGGTGAGATCAAACATGCTAAGAAAGTGAAGAGGAACTCAGAAACAGAGTTGTCTCAAATTAATGTTCCTGATTTATGATTGCAATGGAGTATGTTTTTTTCTTTGAAAAATGCTCAAAATTATTGACAATTACCACTTAGGTTTTGTGCTATAGCTTCTGTACTTTAATTTATGTATTTATGTATTGATCCCAAAAAAACCCCACGGATGGTGTATTTAATGTTGAATAATGTTACTCACACACCTCTCTTTTGAGGTGTGTGAGGTGGAATGATGAGAGAGATAGGAAGAAAAGAAAAAGTAAAGGAGAGAAAGTATGAGATGTGATAGATGGTAAGAGGAGAGAGATAGAAACAAAAAGAGGTGGAAATGAAGTGTTTTAAAAATGAGGTGTGTATATATCATTACTCGAGAATGTTTGATTAAGGTGCACACAATGATTCTACAAAAGATTAAACCAAGATATCTTGGACCTCCTCCTTTCAACATATATTCACTCATTCTTACTATTTATTACTATTTGAGCTCATGTGGTAAAACATCACATGTTACCAACATCACATTATAAAAAAATTGTTTAAATGACTCATAATAAAGTTTGAATCAAATAACTCATCATCTAATTATATTGGAGATAAGTGAGTTGGAAATAAATTAATAAACAAAATATATAATTCAAACTCACTTATCTCCAATGTGATTGGATGATGAGTTATTTAACTCAAACTTTATCATGGGTCATTTAGACAGCCCTTATAAAAAAGTTGTAATTTAAACAAAACCTCTCAAATGTTTTCAGATTTCAGTTTTAAAAGTAAAATTAAGAATTATTTTTCTAAATTTTGTTTGAAAACTGATTATCTATAATAAGTTATTTTTTTTTTAGTTTAAATCAAAAATGGTTTTCAATACATAAAAATATTTTAAAAACTAAGAAAACGCTGGAATGAAATGTTTTGTAATTTTAAAAATATGTAATTTAAAATTTAAAAATAGAAATTGAAAGCAACTCTTCAAAATTCGGTTTTAAAAATTGAAAATAAAAATCCATTTTTTTTATACATCGGAAAATGACAAAGCGAAGCAGAAAAACTAAATAAGCCCTAGCTCATCCTTTAAAAGGATGATTTCAAGCTCACGAGGGGGCGAGTTCAATAGACAAACTTCGGCATCATGGAGACGGCAAGCTCTCTTAACTAACCAATCCGTCGCAGCATTCTCCTCATGAGGGATCCAATACACCTCAACTCTATAGTTTCGATTTAGGAGACTGCATATTTCATTAAGCACCACCGCTTGAGCATGAAGACTGATATGAATAGGATTCTTTAGCACACTCACCCGCTCCCTGCAATCCAATTCGCAATTTTTAAAAACATATTTAAACAACTTTTAAAAACTTTAAACAGAATATGCTCTTACTTTTCAATTTCTAGTGAATTTTTGTTTGATAAAATATGATAAAGAAAACAAGATCTTGAAAATTTTAAATTAAATTATCAACTTGTAACAAAATATGAAAGTCAGGTGGATCAACACTGCGTCAGCTTCACTCAAATAGTAGTCAAAAAGCAGACGGCCATTTCGTGCCAGCTACCAACGTGGGAATTATTATACTACTGTTTATTATCCATCCAAATTCTACACACCATAAAGCATTTTTGGCGGGCGGTCAAATCAAAGGGAACATAGTTATTGCTAAAGGACAAAGTTTCATAGTCTATATCAATATTTGGAAAAGCGTACCTCCCATTCCAAACATATTATAATAGTAGAATTTCACGCTTCAATCTCTTCATCTCTTTATGATTTTTTTTTTATAAACATTCGGTATCGATCACCATTTTGATGGCGCCAGCTTTAAGATTTAATCACAGTTAAAACTTCTTATCCTTCTTCCATAGTGTATCGTGTGGGATCGAACTCAAGAGTTCTTCCCACACACTAAGCCTGTGTTGCCAACTAAACTATCTCTCTTGGGTAATCTCTTCATGAGTTTAATTTCGTATAAAGAACATTAAAATTCAATCTTTTAAAAATATATATGACATATTCTCATTTAGATTTATAATTAAATGAATAAAAGTAGTGTTTTTTTTATTTCAGATTTTGACAGATTGGGCGAAAAATTCAATTTTTTGTCAAATTGAGTCAAAATTGTTTAAATTAATATTGTAAAGTGGAAAAAAATTGCACTAGTGGTTGAGAGCAAGGATAAAGGGCACTAAGCCATTTGGTCATAATAACATAATATATTTGATTATAAAAATCACTGCGTCACTAGTTGAATTAATGAGCCACTTACTCCCAGAACTGGATCAATCTTCACCAAGCATTGCACTATGGACTCGGGCACCACTGTAAACATACAATCTACGCTCCACTGCCCGTTAACTATCACATCTGCAAGTCTAATATTTGTATCAGAGATGTGTACAAATGGCACTTGAGCAGCAAGAACTCCGGAGCCACTCCAATCGTCATACCAAAACGATGAAGCACCATTTCCTAGCCGGAATTGGAAGCCACTGCGAAGCGAGTCCCTTGCTCGAAGCAGCCCCTTCCACAACGGAGAGGAAGCCGGATTGCTAGCCACCTCCAAAATTGAGGTCCCTTTCAGATACTTATGGGTCAATGCATGCACCCAAAGCTTGTCATGCTTCTGCAACAGATCCCAAACTAATTTCCCCAGCAAGGATGTATTTGCAACAGAAGGATATTCCTGGCTCTGTAAGTCTCCAGGCCCGGTGCCCTCCTCCGGCGACTGGTCCTGGATTTGGAAGCTTCAAGCTCCTGAGAAGGTGAGAGTTTTCGTCTGGCTCCTGATGCATGGTGCGCTCCAAGTTAATGAGCATCGGTTCCGGTGCCATCTTGCATCCACCCCTGCCTGTTCCCGTTGTTCTCACCCCGTTGAAGATAGCCTTCACTGCCTTCGTGATTGCCCTCACTCTCGTGAGGTGTGGACGAGGCTACATGCGTTAACTTGGCCTCGCTTCATGTCAGCGACGGCTACCACATGGGTTCGTATTCAGGCTGTTGGTCCTCATGGAACTTTGTTCGTGGCGGCACTTTGGGGACTGTGGCGTTGGCGTAATAATACGGTCTTGGGAGAGAATGACTGGAATGTGGATTTGGCTGTCAGGTGGATCCGCCAGGAACATAATGATTATGAGCGGATTCTTGGAATGGGTTTAGACTCAGTAACTGGACTTGTTCGTTGGAAATTGCCTCCTACTGGTATCTTCAAATTGAACACGGATGGAGCTTTTAATCCATCGACCCAGAGGCTGGGCATGGGTGGTTTAATTCGCGACTCCACCGGAGCATGGAAGAAGGGGTTCTACGCTGGTATCACTGGTGGTAATTCCTTAAAAGCTGAAATCCTTGCCTTACGGTATGGACTTTCTGTTATGTGGGATTTGGGGATTAGGGATGCAGTCTGCGAGGTGGACTGCCTTGAAATCGTGGAGGTCCTCCGGGATGGAAATTTTGACTTCCACATTCTTGCTTCTGAGTTCTGGGAAATCCATGGCTGGCTCCGTCGTGATTGGAGAGTGAACTTAGGGCATGTACCTCGAACTGCTAATGATGCAGCGGATTGCTTAGCTGATTTGGGGTCTATTGCTCAATGCCCCCTTAGTTGTTTGGAGGACCCTCCTCCTGAGCTTCATCCCATTTTGGCTAGGGATTTGTTAGCCTTATAGTCTTTTAATTTTCCGATGTACCAAAAAAAAAATGAGCCACTTACTCCATACTTCGATCAAGTAGATCAGTAGTCCGACTTTTAAAACACTACTTCAACATTCACTTTTTAACACTATTTTATTTACTAATTTAAATTTATGCAAATTATTAAATTAAAAGTGAAACTCATATTTTAAATAGTTTCAAATGAGTTTTAACGTATCAAATGAAAATGAGTCTTAAAAAATGAATGTTTTAATGTGTGTAGTTATCACTTTTCTTTATGTATAAAAAAATTGAGGAGGACTTCATTCACTACAAAAGTAAGTTAAAAAACTTACTCTAAATCTTAACCGTTGATTTTATTAAAAACTAAAGGTTGAGATTAATTTTTAAAAAACTCTCACGTGACTCATCCCTCTGTTTCCAAAACCCCTTGTGACCCTTTTCTTCCCCTTTCTTCTTCGTGAAAACATAACAGAGGAAATGTCAAACCCTAAACCCATTCTTGCTGGAGGTTGCGCTGCTACCAGACCCACGAGTCCTCAACTTGGCCCTTTTGCTCGGAATAAGCACTTGGTTCCCTTCTTGTTGGAGCTTGCACGCAGCTACAAGAACGACATCGCAGACACCGATAGCGCCACAACACAGAAGCAGAACATATAAAGGCATTAGGCTTCTTCTTCATAATCTCGTTCTTTTCATTATATAAAGTGATTATATGATTTCAGTTAGAGGGCAATTGATTTTCAAGACAAGGCGGTGGCCACAGTTTTTCATTATTTCCTTAATTTAATTACCCGACATATCTTATGAATAATATATCGGTGGATGTAAAGAAATAGGAAAACGTGGAGGAGAGACAACAGCAATTTAGTCTCTTTGATTATTTGAACAAGTGTGTTCACCTTTTGGATCCCCCTAATATACACAAGTTTTTTGCTTGTGTAACTTTGCACAACCACAAAATTGTCTCTTTTACCCCTGCTCCAAAAATTAATTCCATCTGTATCCTTCCCATCATCTTCATCATCTTCAACCAAAGCAACCCAGATTCATCCCACACCCAAATCCAAATTAAGAAAAACATTATCATCATAAAAAAACCACACCATCTTCATCAAAGCACCGTCCCACCAAACATACACAAAATCATCATCACCACAAATCCCACCAAACATACACATTTCATCTTCATCATCACCATTCATCATCAACCCACCATACCCACATCCACAAACCCCACCCCAGATTCTGAAACTTCCCCTTTCTCTGGAACTCAAACCCCACCACCCATCACCAAAAATTTCCCACGCCTTCTTCTTCTGCCAAAGTTTCAAATTTTTGCCACCACCAGCAACGTCACCCATCCCCACCAAACACCACCACCACCCAGAGCCCCCACTGAAACCCAACCCCAACCCAGAAACCAGCAACCCCCGACCCCACCGACCCCACCCACAACCCACACCAGTAATAACCGCCAAGCCACCACTGCCAACGCCACCCACACTGAGCCAACCCACCCTAACCACCAAAAAACCCAGAAAATTCCAAATTCCAGAACCCCAGAAACGAGAACCAACCCAGAAAATGTAGAAGCAATAACAAAATGGTGGTCTCGGCGCCTCCATCTTCTTTCTGCTGCTGGATCTGGGATTTATAATGGTGGATTTTTCTGGTTTGGATCCTGCAAAGGCAAGGTGGTTGTGGGATGGGACTTTGGAGCCTCTCCAGCGAACTTGGCTCAGCGAGGAAACAGTGGCTGCAACAGCGTTTAAGTGTTTGTAGGTGGGGATGAAATTAGGTTTTTTTTCAATCTGAATTTGGGTGTGGATGAATCTGGGTTGTTTGGGTTGAAGATGATGAAGATGATGGAAAGGATAAAGATGAGATTAAATTTTCGAGTAAGGGTAAAAAGGACAATTCCTTTGGTTGTGCAAAGTTACACAAGGAAATCCTTGTGCATATTAGAGGGACCCTCAGCTTTTGTCCAGAAGAACGATGTTTGTTGTTTTCAACTTTTCATTGTCAATTGGCTTGCAAGGAAGGGGTTTCAGAAACAGAGATGGTCACGTGAGAGTTTTTGAATATTAATCTCAGCCCTTAATTTTTAATAAAATCAAGGGTTAAGATTTAGAGTAAATTTTTTAACTTATTTCTAGAGTGAATGGAGCCCTTCTCAAAAAAAAAAATTATCACTTTTCTTTTAATTATTTTTTCAAATCAAAGTGGAACTAGTACTAGTACTCATGCAAAATTACAAAAGTTTGAAGACAAAAACAAGGGTCATCTCCAATCAAGGCACTACTAGTACTCATGTAAAATAACTAAATTTTTCATGCTTTCAAATGATTGGTTCAAAGGTGTAAAACTCTTGTAATTTTGCATATCCATTTTCTCTTTCTCCATCTCTTTTTGACCTAAACTTTTTGTTTTATCTCTACTTTACTTGTTTTTATTTATCATGGGCAATTCCAGGGAGGTATGTTAAAAAATGAGTCCACACATGACACATGAATCATGACTGCCACGCCACAGGAAATCTACTTTTCTCAAATTCACCTTTATAACTATGTACCAAAAAAATTCACCTTTATAACTCAAAATTGTTTTAAGTTATATCAACTTCTCATCCAAACACATGGATATGAAAATGATTGCCTCAGGAATCTTACTTCTGCACCCCTATTTGTGCGATAGCAAAACGGAATTTACGGCGATGCTCTGCTTGATGGGATGGAGTATAATCTTTCCAAAGAATAAATCATTGCAAAACGGACTTCAATTTCTATTCATTATTTGCGGTCTAAAATCATATGAGAAATTATTTGCATCTGGAAAAAAAAACTATAAAAAAGGGATGGTCATATATGGTTAACTTTAAAATTTAAATTCTCTTTAAGAAAAAAACTTTAAATTCAGTGTTTTCTTAATGGGGAGTACTTTTTGTTTTATCCAATGGTCTATCTAAACTTAATTCATCAATCTAACATTAATTCTCATACTCCCTCCGTCCCCTATTATAAGTCACTTTTTTTGAGTTTATCTTGTCCCATAATATAAGTCATTTTACGTTATCTATGAAGCATTTATTATATTTTTCCATGTTTACCCTCATATTTAATACTCCACGTTCAAAGAATTTTTATGTTTCCCAAAATTTTGCTTGATTTCCAAGATCTTTATAGTTTAAAGGTAGTGAAATATTAATATAGACAGAGAATTCCATATGAGGGTGATTTTGGAAAGTTTTTTTAAAAAACTACAAATTTATTACTCTTAACTAATTTTAAGAATTTTTCTTAATTCTAGAGAATTGGTTAAAAGTGATTTATAATAGAGGACAGATGGAGTATTAGATAAATAGTTTGGTAATTATAACTATTTATTTCATCGCCACACTTTTTTATGTCCCTTATGTATACTGCACTTAATAAGTGATAAGTACATTACGTATGGAAAAATACATACCACACTTTTAAATTGCGGTATGTCTTCATACATACCATATTTTACACTATGTTTGATGATAGAGTAGAGAGAGATAGAAAAGAGAGAATAGAGAAAAGATAAATTGAGTAGAGAGAAATATTGTGGATTTAAGAGGTTGTTTAGTATGATAAAGATAAAGATAAGTGAGAGAGATGAAAAATAATGAGCGGGAAAAGAGAGAAAAGATTAATTTTTGATTAAAATAATTTTTTTTTGAAAAAAAGTAAAAAAAGGGGTGGGCCCCACCTTTGCAGCCCCCTCCCCCTCCTTTCTCCCACCAAATAAGGTAACTTCCTCCATCTCTCTCCTATCTGTCTCTTGCATCTCTATCTCTTCTAACTAGGCTCCGTTTGGAAAAACAGCTTAATGAAGCGCTTATGACATAAGCGTTTATGACATAAACGCTTATTCATAAGCTATTTTAAAAAATTTATTGAAATAAATTGAAAATAAGTTATACATAAGTATAATCTCTTTTTCATTAGCTATCATGGATACCTTATGAAAATAAGCTCAAAACAGCTTATGATCTACCAAAAGCTATTTGCATAAGCTCTCCCAAACCCCTCCGGCCTCGACCACCCACTGGGACCAGGTTCCTCCCACCAAATCTAGAGAATAAACTAACTTTTATATCATGAGTCCCAATGAGCGTTTTGCTTAAAATTCTATTTGTTCATCTAAAAAAAAATTCTATTTGTTATAATATTGATTTTTTTTTGCTATATTGGAAAATAAATTTGTTATAATATTGATATACATCTTTATTGTGATTTTAATAATTATATCAATATCTATCTATATTTTATTGTTATATAAAAATAGGAACCTCATACAAATGAAATTTTTTACTGATGTGAACCCTAATTAATTTTTTTTATTTATATCCAGGAGCGGTATTTTTCTCAATTTCCCTGAAGCAATGCAAAATCAAGCAGTTTTCTTGTTCAAAAATGATAGTATAAAATTATTCATGTGGATCTTACCCAATAGTTTAAGCTTGCAGGATAATTGGTTATTTGACATGGTATCAGAGTTCAATCTCAAAGTGGACAACTTAAAGTGGTTGGGGAGAAGAATCGCCCCCCAGAAGTAGAAGTTGTAGCACCAAGTGAATCAAAGGAGTCACAAACTCAGGATTTCACACCGCATTTGGAAAAAATTTATTCCTCTCACCAGACAGTGTTGAGCGTTGAATCTTCCTGTAGGTTCTCAACAACTTTTACTGATTCATATCTTAGAAGAATTACTAAGGATATATCGGCAAGGTAGGAAACACAAGTAGGGCCGCAAATTTCATGTCATGGACCTTCACATAGTAGTTTGAGTGCATAAGGCGGCATGTCAGGTTCATTATATTCTTTGATTAATCAAGACCACAAACAAGATGAGAACCCAATGTATGGTGATGTTGATCTGCTAAACTCAGATGATCAATGCACACAAGGTCCAGGTATAGGTTTGGAAAGGCATTCTAAGCTACATAATAATGTACAGAATGTAATTGAACAGCAGGAGCAAGCTGTGAATGATCCTAATTTTATTCTTAATCTAACACATAGTTTCGGGTAGTCGTTGATCATTCACAACTTTCTCATGTTGTTCATTGATATTGTGTGCATTCTTATGTAGCTTAGAATGTCTTTCGAAATCTATCTGTGGACCTTGTGTGCATTGATCATTTGAATTCAACAGATCAACGTCCCCATACAATGGGTTCTCATCTTCCTTGTTCTCTTGATTAATCAAAGAATATAATGAAACTAACACGTCGACTTCTATTCAAACTATTTTGTGAAGGTCCATGAGATGAAATCTGTGGTTCTACCTTTGTTTCCGACCCTAGCGATATACCCTTGCCAATTCTTCTAAGATAGGAATCGGTAAAGGCTATTGAGAATCTACTGGAAAATTCAAGGCTCAACGTTGTTTGTTGAGAGGAATAAATTGTTTCCGAATGTGGTGTGGAATCCTGAATTTGTGACTCCTCTGATTCATTTGGTGCTGCAACTTCTACTTTCGGGGGATGGTTCTTCTCTGCAACCACTTTAAGCTGTCCACTTTAAGACCTGAACTTTAATACCATGTCAAATCACCACTTATCCCAAAAGCTTAAATTTTTTGGTAAGGGCCACATGAATGGTTTTATATTGTATTTTAACACGCCCTCTCATGCAAGAGCCATTTGGACTGGAAGCGTGGAAGAATTGGGGGCGACGTGGTATCAAAACCATTCATGTGGCCCTTACCCAACAGTTTAAGCTTTTGGATTAAGTGGTTATTTGATATGAAGGAAATCTAAATATGTTTGCTTACAAATAATATGTAAGAAATTATGTACATGTAGAGGACATAAATGATAGAGGTAGAGTTGTAGATTGTATTGTGGAACAAATAAAAACCTTGTCGTTAACTCTATGAACATTAGTGAGATAAAGAAAAATGTAAGTGATGATAGTTATTGATAGACTTTCTAGCTAGTCTCTGAAACAATTCACTCTAAATGAGTTATAAACCATAAGAAGCATTAGAAAAAATAAAGTTAATTTGTATGAGTTTAATTTGTATGCACTGACGATATTTACACCGTCAACCAATCAGATTTGAAGGATGTTAGAAAATCTCTTATTTTATTTAATTTCATTAATTGATGTGACACATCCTTAAAATGTGATTGGTTGACGGTGTAAAAAAAATTTACCCCGTCGGTGCATCATCATTTTTCTCATAATATAATGATTAATTGTTTTTTTATGGTGAAATTCATTTTCAAATTGGATACAAAATATAAATTGAATTAAAATAAATTTTTGAAATAGTATCCAGCGCAACTATTCAATTTAAATAATAAATTTGATATTAAGTATATTCTACAAAGTTAGAATTACATGAAAAGGAATTTTATTTTATGTTGAAAATAATTATCATATCCATACTCTCACATAAATTATTTTTATTTATCTTTCTGATGTACTAAAAAAATTATTTTACTTAGGAGAATCTTACTCTGTAAAATTTACTATAAATGAGAAAGTGGGAATTGTATTGGAATAAGGGAGAGTAATAGTCTTATTCTTTACAAAAATTACTCACTTTAGAGTGTTATGTTCTTTTCAATCATCTTTAAATCAATTTTTTCTCTTGAAAAAAAATACCTAGATTTTTTTATTTGATACATCGGAAAATGACAAGAAAATAAAACAAAAACTAAGGGATGCCTAAAGCATCTTTCAAAATAATTACTTGAAGCTCTGGCGTAGGGGAATTCACCATGGTAACATCCACCACCCGACCATTGCAACTCTGCCTTGCCAGCCAATCAACTGCCATGTTATTCTCCGTGGAACCCAACTAAAGAGAACCTGCCATCGGCGATTTCGCAAGGCCTTGATCTCACGAAGGAGCGCAGTTTGATCATGGAGCAGCATTTGGTTCTCCGCTGAGAGAGCATTAATGGGGTCTCTGCAATCAGATTCGCGGAGAAGCTTTACTCACTCCAAGGGTGAGAAACTAATTCTTTTCTTCTATCAAATTAATGAATATAATAACATTTAAATTAAAACGCGGTAATCAACTACACACGTTAATCTCATTACAAGAGTCACAACCCACAACCAAAAGCCCACCATTTCGGACAAAAAAAACCCAACCTTCCTCTTTAAATTTCTTGTTGGCCTTTACTTACCCCTCACAAACACATAGTAGGGTTTTTTGTTGATCATTCACCAGCGCCGCCGCCAGTAAAGAGATTCATTCCACTCTTCTTCCATTCTCTCAGATAGCTAGAGAGATCAACAAACATCGTGCTGGTAGAGCTTACTTGATTTAGGTACTCATCTGCTCTTACATCTGAATTGCCCAATTTTACTTGTTGATTGTATCTATTTATTCATTCAAATTTACTTTCGTTTGATTAGGTTATTTGATCTCTTCAAAAAAAAAATGTGTTTTCTCAATTACTTATATCGATAAACTATATAATGAATACTTGTGTTTCTCCTGTATCTATGCGATTAATTTTTCTTCATTTTAGAATGAGTCTTCCAACGATTGTGATATCCTTGATTCATTTGATCATCGAACAAGTTGTGCAGTTGGGGTAGGTTCCTTTATATGCTTCATTCTTCCACGCTTTATTTAAATATCTACATATTCTTTTGCTCGAGTTGCAGTGTATGGTTTGCAATTTCTTAGGTTTTTTGTTTCTACATTAAAATAACCTTATTGATTACTAAGATTATGGTGTGATTTGACACTTTGACATTCCTCACAAAATTTCTCATTTGTAAAAGCGGTTAAGTTGATTTGCTAATTAAGCATGCTTTGGGTGACTTGAGAACTACTTTGTGGATTCAACGTTCACTTTTATTTTATTTTCTCAAATAAAGTTTAGTTTATAAATGACTATTGTCAATATTTAGTCTTTAATTTTTTGGAATTATCCATTATTTATAGTTTTGGACTTTTTTAAATTCTATTTGTTCATCTAAAAAAAATTCTATTTGTTATAATATTGATATAGCTCTGTATTGTGATTTTGATAATTATATCAATATCTATCTATATTTTATTGTTATATAAAGCAATAGGAACCTCATACAAATGAATTTTTTGACTGATGTGAACCCTAATTAATTTTTTTTATTTATATCCAGGAGCGGTATTTTTCTCAATTTCCGTGAAGCAATGCAAAACCAAGCAGCTTTCTTGTTCAAAAATGATAGTATAAAATCATTCATGTGGCTCTTACCCAATAGTTTATGCTTGCAGGATAAGTGGTTATTTGACATGGTATCAGAGTTCAATCTCAAAGTGGAATACTTAAAGTAGTTCGGGAGAAGAATCGCCCCCCAGAAGTAGAAGTTGCAGCACCAAATGAATCAAAGGAGTCACAAATTCAGGATTTCACACCGCATTCGGAAAAAAATTATTCCTCTCACTAGACAGTGTTGAGCGTTGAATCTTCCTGTAGGTTCTCAACATCAACAACTTTTACTGATTCATATCTTAGAAGAATTACTAAGGATATATCGGCAAGGTAGGAAACACAAGTAGGGCCGCAAATTTCATGTCATGGACCTTCACATAGTAGTTTGAGTGCAGAAGTCGGCATGTCAGGTTCATTGTATTCTTTGATTAATCAAGACCACAAACAAGATGAGAACCCAATGTATGGTGATGTTGATCTGCTAAACTCAGATGATCAATGCACACAAGGTCCAGGGATGGGTTTGGAAAGGCATTCTAAGCTACATAATAATGTACACAATATCATTGAACAACAGTAGCAAGCTGTGAATGATCCTAATTTTCCTCTTAATCTAACACATAGTTTCGGGTAGCTGTTGATCATTCACAACTTTCTCTTGTTGTTCATTGATATTGTGTGCATTCTTATGTAGCTTAGAATGTCTTTCCAAATCTATCCGTGGACCTCGTGTGCATTGATCATCTGAATTCAGCAGATCAACATCCTCATACAATGGGTTCTCATCTTCCTTGTGCTCTTGATTAATCAAAGAATATAATGAAACTAACATGTCGATTTCTGCATTCAAACTATTTTGTGAAGGTCCATGAGATGAAATCTGTGGTTCTACCTTTGTTTCCGACCCTGCTGATATACCCTTGCCAATTCTTCTAAGATAGGAATCGGTAAAGGCTATTGAGAATCTACAGGAAAATTCAATGCTCAATGTTGTTTGTTAAGAGGAATAAATTGTTCCGAATGTGGTGTGGAATCTTGAATTTGTGACTCCTCTGATTCATTTGGGGCTGCAACTTCTACTTTCGAGGGCTGGTTCTTCTCCGCAACCACTTTAAGCTGTCCACTTTAAGACCTGATCTTTAATACCATGTCAAATCACCACTTATCTCAAAAGCTTAATATTTTTGTAAGGACCACATGAATGGTTTTATATTATATTTTAACACGTCATCTCATGCAAGAGCCCTTTGGGCTTGAAACGTGGAAGAATTGGGGGCGGCGTGGTATCAAAACCATTCATGTGGCCCTTACCCAACAGTTTAAGCTTTTGGATTAAGTGGTTGTTTGATACGAAGGAAATCGAAATATGTTTTGGTTACAAATAATATGTAAGAAATTATGTACATGTAGAGGACATAAATGGTAGAGGTAGAGTTGCAGATTGTATTGTGGAACAAATAAAAACCTTGTGGTTAACTCTATGAACATTAGTGAGATAAAGAAAAATGTAAGTGATGATACTCTTTGATAGGCTTTCTAGCTAGTCTTTGAAACAATTACTCTAAATGAGTTATAAACCATGATTCCACATTTTTTTTTCTAAAAACACCATGATTCTACATACAACGATAACTCAAAGGAAACTGAAGTTAGATTGAGTATAGTCTGGGATGAATGTTGAAAATAAAGTCAGTGAGTTAAAAGCTGATGAAAAGATGAAAACCAAGTTCATAATGGCAACAATTAATCTAGTCTAATACTCCTTCGGTCCCTAATTATAAGCTAAAGTTGTAAAAATCAGGCTTATTAAGAAAGCCTTAATTTATGCATTGGTTTAAAAAAATGGTACAATATTTCATATTTACCCCTATTTAAGTGGGTAGTACAAGGAGGAAAGAGAATAAAAGTGAGTTTCAATTTCAAAATTTTGGAATTGGAAAACCAAACAATGCAAGGACAAATATGGAAAAAAATATGACCTTTTGCATAGTTAGCTTATGGCTATGTTTGGCACGTTTAGCTGATAAGCTAGCTGAAAGCTGAAAAGCTAGTTGATAGCTGAAAAGCTAGCTCATAGGCATAACTGAAAGTTGATAAGCAAGCTGAAAGCTGATAGCTGAAAGCTGAAAAGCTACGTAATTGTAACAGAAATGTTTGGTAAAACTAGCTGTTGAACAAGCTGAAACTGTAAAATGACATAAAAGGACATACTTGTATATTTATTTTTATATTTAACATTACTTTATTTTCACATTAATACGTATAGGATATTAATATTAAAAATATTATAAATTTAAATATTTTAATTTGACTCAATTTATTTATCATCTTAAAAATAGGTTTTCTGAAGGAACAAAAAAAACATCTTAAAAACATAATATTAATTTTTACTTATTTTATTTTAACATTAATACCTATATGGTGGAATTTTAATAAAATAATAAGGATAAAAATGATAATAAATTCAATAAGCTATAAGCTTTAAGCTATAAGCTACCTCAGATAGCTTATAGCTTAAAGCTTTAAGCTACTGAAATAAGCTCCTTCATCAAACACTTTTATAGAGCTTTTAAGCTAGTCAAATAAGCTTTAAGCCAGTCAAATAAGTTATAAGCTAGCTGAAATGACATGCCAAACATAGCCTATATTTAATGACACCACATAGATCTCAATGTTAGCTTATAATTAGGAACGGATGGAGTATTATATAGTTTGGGAGCCATCTGAATCCTATGTGTCATGCATCTAGAACTTCAACAGATTTATGGACACCTGTCAAGCATTGAAAATTCATGACATTTTCACTATGAAAACTAGATTAATCATACACTTAACCTATACTTACTCCGTTCCTATTTATCTGTCAAGGAAGAGAAGGTTCACACAAATTAAGGAAAGTAATTAATTATGTTGATTTTCATAAAAGTATTATTTGTTTTCCTATATCACCCTTTAAAATGTATTTTATCTTTATTCATTTATTGTTTCTGTAAGGGTATTTCTTGTAAAAACATAAATTAATGCTCTCTTGAAACTCTAAGTGAACAGATATACATGAACAAATTTTTTTCTTCAAAGTGGACAGGTATTAAAGAACGGAGGGAGTACTAGTCAATACTACTTTTTGGAACTTGGTTAATTATTGCTAAAAATGAATAACTTATTTTTAAATAACGTGCCTCACTAAACTTATTCTTTCAAGTAAGAGTAAAAAATGTACTATTTTTCTTTATTAAATTCAAATAAAACAAAGGAAATAACTAATAACATAATTTTAGTGGTCAATAAATCTTTTTAAAAATATTTTTTCTAAATTAAATGATTATACTATTAAAAAAAAAACTTGAGGACAAACTGCAAGGAAGAAAGGAGAGGGCCAGTGGCGGAGACAACATTCTCATCTCGGTTTGTCAAGTCTAAAGTGCATATGATTTCTAAAAAAAAATTTAAATTCTAAATAGAGTAATTAAATTCTATTGTACTATGTAAGTAGATGTAGTGAAAAAAATTAAAAAGAAAGAAAGATATAGGTTATTTTTTGGTGTTGAAGGTATAACTTTCCATCAACAAAAGCATTATCTCAGTGACCACAAAGTTATAATAATTAACACGAAGGATCATCAAATCTAACTAATCAAAAGAATCTAAACTGTGAGGGAGATTAGTTACAAAGAAGGATAAAACAGTTACTAAAATGTGAGTGGAATTGAGTAGCACCAATATGCATATTCATTCAAAATTAGAGCATCCAATTTGCAGATTGAGTCAAAAACTCAAAATTATAAGTTTGCACACATAACAGTGATAGGGCACAAAATAGCACACGAAATATAAATGGAGAAGTGAAATTATTGGTAGTGAATATGTGAAAAACTGAATGAAAAAGTTTGAAATTGGAAGCATACATTAAAATAAAAGAAAAATAGCAACGCACAACTCAAGCCTCAGTACTAGAGCACATCAGCACAACAAAAGCCAAAAGAACCCCAAATGTTCTAAGTTACCTTTCTTCAACAAAACTAAAAGGTGAAGAGATAAAAACTAGCTTGTAAAGTATAATATAAAAGATTTGAAGTGATTTGTCTTTGTCATTTTGTGGAACGACACTAAGTCAAAGAAGTAATATATATTTGGTGATGGTGGTGATGTATATATTTTTACGGGGTATTGGCAAAGAAAATTAAAATAATGGGGGAGACTATGGCATGACCATGCCCCCCTGACTATGCTATTGAAGAGGGCGTATTAAACCAACAAAAATGAGACAAAGCGCACTCGCTCAAAAGAAAAACTCCAAAAAGAAGAAACTACCCTAGTAAGAACCCTAAAAAAGATCACCAAAGACTAATAGCAGAGCAGCAAGATTCAGAGGCAAAACAAGCAAACCCAAAAAGACACTATGAAATCTTAAACTACCACCATTCCCTCAATTATTTTTGTTCATGTTAGGAGACAAGCTAATTGTGTGGCGCATGCTCTACCTTCCAAAACTTTTATATTTTCCATCAAACATATGATGGGGAGATCCACCTTCATATATTTGATCATGCTCTATTTGTACACTCAACTCTTTTTTATTAATATAATACTAGTATTAGAACCCGTGCGATGCACGAACCCTTAATACATAATTTTGTCTGGTTTTATAAGCACTTACGAATTTTATATGATCAATGGCAACATAGTAATTATGACAAAAATAATATTAAAGTATGCAAGAGATGAAATTAAATGGCAAAAAATAATACGCACCATACATCAAGTCAAAACAAATAGTTAAAATAAAATAGAGATCATCTTTAATACTAACTAGAGATCATCTTTAATAGCCTTTGGAAGAAGCTGTGGAGCAGCTGTGGTTTGCCCCGATGCAAGGAGTTTTCTTGGCGCATTTGTCGCAGCTTTGTTCCGGTCCGTTCAGCGCTTGCTCGGCGCGGCATGGATGTGGATTTGGTTTGTCCGCTTTGTGGAATCGAAGAGGAAACAATCGAGCATTTGTGGCTCTGCTGCCCGGCCAGCCGCAGCGTGTTTTTTGCCATCCCGTTAGCGCTGCGGCTTGAGCGGTTTGTGTCCCTACCAGAATTCCTTCATCATTTCTTGGTTGTTGCAAGTGCAGACGCCATAGTTGAGTGGCAGACAGCTGCATATGTTCTGTGGGAGGCCCGAAACAAGCTTGTCTTTGAGGGTCGGCCCTTCTCTTGCGATGCGGTGGTGCGGCGCACGCTCCAGCTGTTGCAACGTCCATCATCTGCTCAAGCTTCCCGCCGACCGGGTATAGTATTGGAGGCCGTTTGGCGAAGGCCAGAGGAGGGGATGATAAAAGTAAATGTTGATGCCTCCTTCAAGTCAGCTACAGATTCTGGTTCAGGCATGATAGCGCGGGACTCCGAGGGCCAAGTTTTGGCAGCAGCAGCAAGCTATCCGGTGGTGGCTTCCTCGCCGGTGTTGGCTGAGGCTTGGGCTCTTAGGTGGGCTATTATCTTGGCTTTGGAGCTTGGTTTTCGCCGGGTATGTTTTGAAACGGATTGTCTGCAATTGTTTCAACGGTGGCAGAAGCCTCCGGATGGCGTTTCTTATCTTATGTCTATTCTTAGGGAGTGTTTATCCTTTCGTCGTATTTTTGATGTAATGACTTTATCCTTTGTTCGTCGTTCTGGCAACTTAGTTGCGGATTTGCTTTCTAGGAGGGCCTCTACTTATGCCGGTTTGGTTTGGGTAGAGGAAGTACCGTCCGAAGCTTTACCTTTTGTTTCTGCGGATTATTTGGCGTCTATGCCAGTCCAAATTTAATTGAATTGAAGTTGATTTCAAAAAAGTTCAAAAAGAAACGTATGGTGCGAAAGAAACGCAAAAAAAGAGGAGCCATTACGCAGCTGAAGGAGAAGAAGAAGCAAGGCACGAACTACCAAGCACAACCGAATCGGACTGAAATGGTGGAACTGGAGGACAAGAGTGATACAGTGAGGCTGGAAGGAAGGTAAACATATGAGTTAAGATATATACACACCTCTTCACTCCTTTTCCACCTTCATCTTCTATTATTTCATTTTTCTCTATCAATCAAATCACCTATCACATCTTTGCTTTCTCTCTCCTTTCTTCTTATCTCTCTCTTCCTCCACATCTTGAACCTAGAAAATGAGGTGTGAAGATATAATTATTCGTAAACATATTGGATGAGATATATGATGTTGAAATTAGGGATTGATAATAACAAACAATGTTAAATCCCAAACGCTTTAATCTTTGGCAACAGTGGTTAGCAGCTTTTCAGAAAAATAAACATAAACCAAACTTTAATTAGGGATTGAATGTTGACTTGGTGATTTTCCTCCTGAATCCTGATAAAGTAAAAAGTAAAGCTACATTACTCAACTAAAAGGAGAAAGAAAAAGTAGTCCTACATTACTAAAACTCTCCCTTTTGAGATGCTGCAAACATATTCATTTACACTCTTTTAGAATGTACTTGGCCCTATTGGTGATTCCAAACTGGACTAATTTGTTTTAATTCTTTCTGAGGCATTAGTTAATTTGCTTATGTTTCTTTCTACTTTGTAGCCTCATTGAAGCATGTGAAAAAAAGGAATGGAACCAAACAACACACAATGAAACTGCTTAGATATTAAAACTGACAAAATGAAGTCAATATAAATATAAGCACAATGATCAAAGCTCCAAGGCCAAATTACATCAGTTGAAATTAAGTTGCTTGTATGATGAACGATATCATTGCAACAAGAGAGCTTTAAGGAAAGTATGTACATATTGGGTGCATCAAAAGCGTATCAGTGTCCCATTATAAGAAAATAAACACTACTCAACAATGGCAAAGTGCATCAGCAGCCATTCCCACTAAGGTTCAGCTGTAATCGTAACATTACTCAACAATAGCAAAAGGGTCCTCCATATGTACTTTGCCATAGCAACTTATTTTTCAATCTTCTGCTCCTGAAAAATATAAAAGTTGAGGTTGTGAGTTACCAATCATAAATAAAAAATCAATGAATTGCTGAGAAAATGAACACAAAGAAATTATACTATGCAAATCATTCCAGAAAACTAGTATTCCAAGTTAGAAAGCACACACACACACACCGAACTTGCATTAAACTTCTCCCTTTTGAGCTACTGCAAACATATTCATTTACTCTCTTTTAGCATGTACTTGGCCCTGTTGGTGATCAAGATAATAGAAACACAGAATTCCACATGAATACAAACATAAATGACGGAATTCATGTTTTGTATATAACATGGATCATATGCATATACAAATACACAAAGTTCTTATCGAAGCATGTGTTTTGAGGAACATGAGCAAACAATTTTATGAGCATGTTGTGAGAAAAAGTGCAGCAAGTGACATGCATTGCAAAGTGAAAAGGTTGATGATTAATCAAAAGCATGAGGTGCTTTAACCACTCAACTTCGCTCCTCTTCTCGCCGATTAATAGAATCCTTACATGATCTAATGGATTATTATATAAACAGCAAGAGTAAGTAAAATATTGAGCAATTTAATGCCCCCAAAAGATGGATTACCTTCAAAGAAAGATAATCATTGTTGACTCAAATACGCCAATCCTTTCCTTCTTGAAAGAGCCATTGGAAAACCCAAATGCTACCAAGAGCAAAGCAGCTAATGATCTTGCTCAAATGGCTTGTATAAACGTTTTCTATAAAATTAAGACTATGCACTTTTATTGTTATATGTATGAAAGCTAGCCAAATGGAGTATATAAAATGACAACAATTGTAAGTATAACAGAGGTTTATCATAATATAAGCTACACCAGATATTTTTTGACTTTATTAACCTGAAAGTTTGACATTGATGCAAAATAGCAATGAATGACTTGATAACACTATTGAAAGGAGAGCTTTTCAATTTCCCTATGTTAGCTCTCATATGCATATCAATTCAAATAGAGAACAAATTGGGCATCAAAGGCTAGCAATCAAAAGCTTATCTTGATAGTGTAACTATATGAACATTTTTCTTGGTATAATTTATCAGTCACTCATATCTTTAAGGCTATTTGCATTGAAAGAACATTAGTCTGTATGTTCAAACCTGAAAAACAAAAAAGCATATATGTTTGTGAAAATGCAGTACAACCAGCTGGATTAAGATACCTCTCCTTATGTGCTTTCTGAAGCCATGAATAGTAGAGAGAAAAACTCTAGAATGTCCATAAAATCACCATGAACAGTGGAATCCCAATCTTACAAATAGTGGGTTTTTGATTGCCTAGTTGCTGCCCTGTTTTTAGGACTTACCTTCACTATTATACTTCTCCATATTGATCATTCTACATAATCTGTTCAATTCATAGAAACAAAATTATAAATCAAGTAAAATAGTTAGTAATACTCTATCAATGAAGACAAAGAAAAAAAAAGTGTAGCACCCAATAATGAATTAATATTATGCTACAGCAGTCCCGTGTTCAGTTTGCATACTTTACCCGTTTGTATTCTGTCTAAAGCATCATCTTTTGGTTTGCTCAATTATCACATTACCATAAATTTATTTTGTCTCTAAAGCATCATCTTTTCCAATTGGGTTGTCATCATATTGCCTAAAAATTTATTTTGTCTCTGTCTCAGGTCATAATTTCTGTGATTATGAGACAATAGATATGGAGAACTATTGGTGCTATGGAACAGTAAACACAATAAAATTTAAGAGTTTAGAGAGCCATGACTCATACATTACACAAACTTAACAATATTAGTATATGACTAATTTTCAGAAAGAAAACAAAATGTAACAATTGAGTCATGAATCTTTCTATTGCTCTGCTTCAAGTTTAGAGAAGTTAAGAAAGAAAGAACCTAATTTGGGTATGGAATATACTTGCTAAAGATTTTGTTAGGCCTCAAATGCTAAGTAAGAGTGATGGTGCAAAATCAAATCAAATCAGGAAAATGAGGCTGGGCAAAATTAGGGTACAAAATCTAGAAAAATTATACAGAGAATCAAGCAATTGTATTTGGGCAATCTTCACTTGAGATCTGGGCACGAATTTCTTTTCTAGAACCTCTTGCTGTTTGTCAAAAAATGAAAACTTTAACATCGACCTTTCTTGCATGTGTGATTCAGAAATTGAAATGGAATGGAAGTATTACCAAACTGGGTTTCGCGATGCTTGCGGCGGTTGAAGGTGGTGTTTGTCGGTTCTCCGGTGAATGAACATCGATTGAGTTTTTATAGCAACCATGGTGACCGATATTCAAGCTCAGATAGAGGGGCAATTACAGATCAAGCAACCGTCCTTCGCAATCTACATATGAATCTCCGGAAGATACATTACGGCTGTGGAAGATATGGGCAGCTGTTGAATCCGTACATGCTACTGATGAAGGAGATACCAGGGCTAGAAGGGAATCAGGAGTCTGGGTCAGAAAAGTGGTACTGATGAACAGTACTCGAAAATTAGAACGGTTATGTGCTCAAAAAAAGGGATGAACAGTGGCAGGAAATTCATTCTTAGACTTTAGGGGGATTAATTCAGGGGCAGTTCCAAGGACACAGAAATTGTTTCCAAATTGTTCTTGGGTTTTTTTGACAGGAAATTGTTCTTGTTTCCAAAATAAAGATGATAACTTTAATATTTAAAATTCGCTCAATAGGACTTTGAAGTAATTGTGAAAAGAAATGATATGTATCAAAAAAACATTCATTTTACGGTTTTTACCCTTCCCTTCAGGTTTAGCTACTAGTAGCAGTGTAGCACACTAGCACTAGAGATAGTTCCTCTTTTGTAGGAATTGAAGCTTGGGGGGCTTTATTTTTGGTCCTCCCATTACACTGGCATAGGAGCAAAGTTTGTACCGTTGAGAAAAACAAAGAAGTTGCTTGGTATATTTTGATTCCTTGATTTTAATTTTCCCCTTGACTTTGTATGTTGATTCTATCATCGTTATAGTGTCATTAATCATATATATTCTTGGAGGATGTTGCTTTGTTTTGTTTATGCAGCTGTTCTTATTTTACCAATTAGCACTTAAATATTGCATTCATATTGTTCATTTTTTATTTACATTGGTCAATTGATTCTACATTCTTTCTCGGTTTCACCCAACCTTATAGCCTAAGAAAATGTGCAATCAAACTTATGAGAGTGGTTTTGGGGTTATTCATTGTTTTTATGTTTCAAACTTTGTTAAGTTTGCCCAGATTTCACAAAAATCATGACTCCGCCACTGCCTACGCACGAGAGTTTGGTGTTGGCCTCAAGCGTAGGGGAGAGTACCTGCAAAAGATATTCTGACGCTCAATTTAGTGAATTAGGAAAGAGAGAATCCATAATTAGTCTTAGAAGGACTCAAGAAATGTTAATAATAAATAACATGTTACGTAAGTGAACGAAGAAATTTGTATTTATATGCTTGGTGTCTATGTTTAGAGATCAATCTCTGCAAGAGTAAGAGAAGTCATTTAGGTGGAGCTTATGGGCACGCGGTTGGCTTGGTGCTATCGTGCTTAAGTAATTTATTTTTACTTTTTGACAGACCGCTCGAGCACTTTGTTTGTTGAGCCAAGATGATCGTTTTTGAACCAGGTCACATAGGCCGGCCGCCATAATGATGTTTACTTAAGAACAAAATCTTGTAAACCAACCACACCATCATCAATCCGTATGACATTTAGAGCCGACCAAAACAGAACAGTTTCAAGCCAATGCTTTATTGCATACCTTTTAGTAAAAAAAAAAAAAAATTTGAAACTAGTTAGTTGATCTGCATGACATTAGTGCAAAAAGCAAAACCAATTGTTTTTAAAGGATTTACCTCATTAATTGTTTTTTCATCTCAAATGAGAAATAGCTCATCATATCATCATTCTTTATTAAACATAATTTTTTTTTTTGTCTTGACCAAGGTATCCCACAGCCAACAGCCGTGAGACTAATCCCTCGCCCCACGATCAGTGCACTAAGCGGTAGGGGCTGGCCAAGGATTAAACAGAATTTGAACAAAGGAAATAATTGATAACATAATTTTACAGAATATTTTGTAACAATGAATCCTTCTATTATTTATGGAAACAATTGACAATTTTTTTATACAATAAATTAAACGCTTTTAATTTTCCAGGTATGAAATTTCGCGCGCGCAACATATATTAAATCTCGCGGGCTTTTCTTCTCCCATCTTCTTCGTCTCTACCAACTCCCGCTTCAAAATCCGCCATAACCGCTATATCGCCGCCACGCCAAATCGCGCCATTGCGGCCGCTACGCTACACCTCGGAGTGAAATCCCAATTTTGCCTTTCCATTTTGCGTTTGCTACTCCTTCCGCATCCGAAACATTTCTAGGGTTTCATACCGTTCTCCCTCAGTATAAAACCCTCTGCACCCTCTCTGCGTCAGAAACATTTTTAGGGTTTCAGCCCCTTTTGCAGCTTCACGCGACAATGGGGGATGTCAATGTTTGCCATGAATGTTTGCCGAAGTTTCTGAAGAAGAAGAAGAAAATGGCTGACGCTGATGATGTGTGCAGTTCTGAGTTGCGGCAAGAGCGCGATGACGAAGAAGAAGAAGAAGAAGAAGTGCAATCGATACTCAATTCCGGAAGCAGAAAAAGAGCCGCGTCGTCGAGCGATGCTGCTGCTACAACTGTGTTTAAGGCCAAGAAAGGTAAAATTGGTAAGAGCTTAACTGTGTTTAGTGAAGAAAGTGTAAATGATGTTTCTAATGAAGATGCAAGGGCTAGGGTTACGCAGATTATAGCTCGATTTTTTTATATGAATGGAATAGCTTTAAATCTTGCGGAATCAGATAGCTTCAATGATATGGTTTGTGCTATTGGAAACTATGGTCCCGGCTTAGAGATTCCTAGCTATCATGAGATGAGAGTTCCACTGTTAAAGAATGAGCTGAAGGAAACTAAGGAGTGGGTGAAGGGTCACGAGGAAGATTGGCCGAAATTCGGATGTACCATTATGGTGGATGCATGTACAGATAAGAAGAATAGGACCTTGATGAATTTGAGGTTGAATTGTAGATCTGAGACTGTGTTTGTAAAGAGCGTTGATGCTTCTGCGTATATGGAGACTGGGGATAAACTATTTGAATTGTTGGATAGTTTTGTAGAGGAGATTGGGGAAAAGAATGTTGTTCAAGTGATAACTGACCACAGCGACAAATATGAATTGGCTGGTAAGAAATAAGATTATCTAGTTTCTAAATTTAATTGTTGGATTGTTAATTACTTGCTTTGATATTGAAGTTTTTCGTTTAATTTGGTCCTAGGTAAATTATTACAAGCCAAAAGAGCAAATCTTTATTGGACTCCAAATGCTCCGTGTTGTGTGGATTTGATGTTACAAGACATTGGAAGGATTCCTCGAGTTAAAAGGACAATACAAAGAGGTATCACTCTTGTAGGCTTTATTTACAGCAACTCATCGTCCTTGAACATGTTGATGAAGTTCACAAAGAAAATAGAATTGGTTAGGCAAGGAGTCACAAGGTTTGCTACAACAGTTCTTACATTGCAAAGGCTGTACAAACAAAAAAGCAATCTCAAAAAGATGTTCACTTCTGATGAATGGTTGAGCTCGAATAGGTTTAAGGATGATAAGGGGAAAAGGGCAACAAACATTGTACTCATGCCTAGATTTTGGAAAGATGTTGTTTATTCTCTTAAAGTTATGGGGCCTGTTGCGCATGCTCTTAGGGTAGTTTGTAATGAAAAAAATCCTGGGATGGGTCATATATATCAAGTAATGAATAGTGCTAAGGAAGCTATTCAACAATCCTTCAATGGAAATGAAGACGAGTACAAGGACATTTTTGCTATTATCGACAAAAGGTGGGAATGCCAGCTTCACCATCCATTGCATGCAGCAGGCTATTTTCTCAACCCAGAGTTCTTCTATGGCAATCCACAAATTAAATGTGATGCAGAAGTGTTGGAAGAACTTTTTGAATGCATGGAGAGGCTGATACCAACTGACAAAGAGTTTGGTAATTTAGCAAATGAGTTGGCATCATATATGAGCGGTGAAGGAATCTTTGGTTCCAAAGAGGCTAAAAGCAGTCTCGGTTTTGATCCTAGTAAGTAAGAGTGCTTTTCATGAAAGTTTAATTACACAGGTACATGAAATTCATGTAAATAATAATGCTCATTGATTATTGCATTACAGGTTCGTGGTGGGAGAGTTATGGATCATCTACTCCAAATTTGCAAGCGTTTGCCATTAAAGTGTTGAACTTGACTTGTCATGCATATGGATGTGATGCATTTGGATGTGAGCGTAACTGGAATATATTTGAGAATGTAAGTAGATATTGAACTATTCTACTTAATAGATTTTCATGTAGTGACTGTGAAACTAACCTCTCTGCAAATTATACTATAGATTCATTTTAAGAAGAGAAGCAAGCTTGAGCAGCAAAAGTTGGAAGACTTGGTCTTCATTAAGTGTAACCAAGATCTTAAAGAACGTTTTCACTACTATGATATCCCTGATCCCCTTCTCTTGAATGACATTGATTATAGTAATGAGTGGCTGGTGGGAGAAATGAGTGAAGATGGAGAAACTAATAAAGAGGAGTTGGTTTTTAATGATGATACTTTTACTTGGGGAGCTGTTCCTCACGTGGTTGGGGTAGGTGAGCCTGAAACACTCACTAAGTGGCAAGCAAGATTGAAGAACAAAGAAACTTCAAGGCCTTCCAGCTCTAGGGCAAGGGATATTATAGCAGATGCAGAGGAAGAAGTTACATATGATGTAGAAATCGAAGAGGAAGATGAAGCAGCGATCAACAAGTATATATATGAAGAAATGTATAAAGATGATGAGAGCTCAGAAGAGCAGGGAGATAATGAGTTTTATTGAGGACTAAGAAGAATTGTTGCTTATGTTTATTGTTCGAAGTGTTGAATCTTTATTTTATGCCTTAGAGGCTTAAGCATATTTAGGATTTGGTGTTCTACTCTTTATTTTGTTCTCTTGTTGTGGTAATTGATTTAATGTTTTTAGTTGTGTCTTACATTGATGGTTGATGATTTTACCTTTTGATTATTAATGTTATATCTTCAATTTTAAGTACTTTTAGAGTACTGAGCATTCATTTATGAGTAATATAAATTGTTTGCTGTGTATCACCTATCTTTCATATAGTGGCTGCTTGGCAATCAGCTATACAAATATAGACTAGTGTTTTAAAGGCCAGCCGCTTCCCACTACTTTCTAAGATTAGCTACTTACTTGCTGCGTAATGTACTATTGCTGATTATGGGTTCTTCCAATTTCTGATGAGCTTCTTGTTACTCATTGCCTTCTTGCAGTTCAATGTATGACTTCTATTAAGCAATGTCTGTTCGATGCACTAAGCAATTTTAATTGGTTAATTATCATAGATATTGAAATGGATGGAAAACAAAAAGAATTTGCGTACGGTCCTGGATGATCATGCCATGGAGTTGGAGTTGATCATTAAAACTTATGGTCTTAGAAATCTACCTGACTCAGCTGCAAAGAAAGCTGTCTGTCTCCCACTTTTGCGTGCCTGTGTAAGAGATAGGGACTCTAGTTAAACTGAGACTTTCATGGTGAAGCTCTATGAACTGGGGCTGTGGTGAGCCCTCACCCATTTAATGAGATGATGGTACTTTATATTGCCACATGTGAGTACAGGAAGGTGCCCACTATCAAATTGGTCGAGTGGAGCCCCTTGCTCTTCCCCTGCCACTGGAGCTGTCTTCACCGGCGTCCATTACAGCCTTTCCACTGGCGAGGTTGCAGCAGCACCAAGGTGATAATGTTCGAGTCTTCAAGGTCTTCTTCATAAAGTCAAGTATTTTCTCCTTATTTATTTTGATTTACTAATTTGATAATGGTTTTTTGCATCAATTGTTGTTTATTTTGTGTCTTTGTTTAATGGACTGAGTTTTGTTCTTAGAACTTTAATAATACTTCCTCCGGTCCTATTTATAAGCAACAAAAAAAAAATTCACATAGTTTAAGAAATGTAGTTAAACTAGATAAAATGCATTAAATTTGTCTTGAATCAAAATAAACTTCCAAAATTACCCTTTGTTATTAGTGTTGGAAAGTGGGAAAGAGAGAGAATAATTAATGAGACACATTTTACAAGTTAGAATTAATAAGGGCATCATTGGAAAAAATTAATTAATATAGCTCAAACTTTCATTTGGTTCTTATAAAAAGGATCAAAATTTTTCTTCTCTTTCATGCTTATAAATAGGACCGGAGGGAGTATTAAACTTGTCATTTGCATAAGGATTGGATAGAGATATTTACTCTTGATGATTGATTGCAGCCTGCAGACCTTATTAGAGCAGACAACTGACTGGTTTAGGAAAGCACTGTCTGTTGAGCCTATGAAGTGGAACTTGTGGTGGAAACAAGATGGAGGGGGTATGATTTTTAATTTCCAAAAAGTTGGTGATATTCTGTTGACTACTTCACTTTTATTTCCCGCTTTAAACAATTAGTTATAATTTTGACCAAAAAAAAAACAATTAGTTATACTTTTATATATTTGAAATTTGAATACAACTGCTGCAAATTTTGTTGCAGAGTTTGAGATGATTTTTTTACAAACCCGTTTCTAAATGCCAGTGTTTGCACTAATAGGGGATTGTGATGATGTTGTTCATCTCTGCCCTATGGACGGAGAAGATTTTCTCACTTCACTTTCTAATTTATGTTTATCTCTCTTTTCTCTGTATCTCATTTCCACTATGGATGAAATTTTATCTAATATAGTTTATTGAGTGACATTTTATTTTTCTGATAATCGTAACAAGACTATGATGAATGGAGAAGATTTTTCAATTTACTACGTTTTAATAACAATCTCAATTTGTTTTTATCAAAGAATCTGTTTTTTTTAAAGAGAATCTGTTTTTTATTAAGCACCAACTTTTGAATATGTTTCAAAGGCTGCTTGGGGTTTGGAATTCCAAGTAAATCCATCTTTTTTGGTGAGTTCCGTGAGGGGTCGTGCTATTTTACCATAATCTCGAACAAACTTGCGGTAGTAGCATGTGATTCCCAGGAATCCACGAACTCCCTTGACATTCTTGGGTGTTGGCCAGTTTGTTATGCTCTGTATTTTCTCAGGATCCATAGCTACCCCTTCCTGAGAAACCACGTGCCCCAAATATTCCACTGAGAGTTGAGCAAAAGAGCACTTCTTTTGGTTTGCTACCAATCGTTGTTCTCTCAATGTCTCCAACACCTTGGTTAAATGACTCAAGTGTGAGGCCCAATCCACATTGTATACCAAAATGTCGTCAAAAAATACCAAAACATATTGGCGGAGCATGCTTCGGAATACTTCATTCATTAGCGCTTGAAACGTTGAGGGCGCATTCATTAACCCAAAGGGCATTACCAGATACTCGTAACGGCCCTCGTGAGTGCGGAACACAGTCTTGTGTATATCTTCTTCTTTCACCAAGACCTGATGATAACCGGATTTCAAATCCAGTTTAGAATAATAGAGAGCCCCATGCAATTCATCTAGCAATTCCTCAATCACTGGGATCAGGAACTTATCTGGTATTGTTGCCTTGGTCAACTCCTGGTAATCGACGCACATTCTCCACGAGCCATCCTTTTTCTTGACAAGGATTACTGGGCTGGAGAAAGCACTCTGATTATCCCAGATTGCAACATCTCTCTGACTTGCTTCTCTATCTCATCCTTGTGATGGTGAGAATATCGATAGGGTCTTACATTTACTGGCCCTTGCCCTGCTACCAAAGTTATCCGGTGCTCCTTTTGCCGTTTCGGTGGTAACCTAATGCAAAAACATCCACATAATCACTTAACAGGGCAGCCAACTGGTGCTCCTGTATCTAAGTAAGTTTCAATTGTTTTTTCCAGAGATGCCATGCTAGCCTTGGAGCTTATCAGAGAAGCCAAAGAGCACTCCGCTTGACCCGAATGATCTTGCCCAAATACACTTGGCAAAGCTCCTTTTGTGTCTTGTGAATAATCTCTTCCCTGTAGAGAAATACATTTCCTCTTCTCCTGGAATTTCATCATTTGTTTTCCCTAGTGAACTTTCATTTCAACCAAGGTACCAAGCTAAGCTATCCCCAACACCAAATCGAGTTCTCCCCGATCGAACAAATAGGTCTACTGAAGTAGTATAGTCACCTATCTGTACCTCCAAATCCTTACAAGTACCAGTTGTAATGGCTTTGTGGCCATCTCCTAAACGAATCCGCAGTTCAAGGGTGGGCTGAACATGCCATCCCATTTCCTCCACCACGCGTCTGAACACAAAGTTGTGGGTTGCTCCGCTATCCACCAAAATCACGACGGGAACTTCGTCGATAGATCCTTGGAGCTTCATGGTGTGGGTTTGGATTGGTTCAGTACCCGTCATCATGATGCTGCAAGCTCCATCAACCTCGGGTTCCTTCGCTTCTGCCTCTGTTTCCGATTCCTCTCCCCCATCCTCTGATTCGTCAATCAACATGATCCTGAGTTGCTTGTGAGTGAATTGGTGTAGACGGTGATACTTCCCTCCACACTTAAAGCACAAGCCCTTTTGTCGACGATCCAACAACTCTTGGTACGGGAGATGGCGAAGGCCTCTATCACGAGGAGGTGTGCGTGGGTTCGCCTTTTCGTTGCGCCGCTCACCTTTGTCTTCGCGATTCTTTATCATGACCCAGCCTTTGGCCGGTGCTTGACCCGGAACCAACAGACGAATGGTGGGCCGAAAGGTTATACGAACCCGACCCGGAGCCCAAACGATTGACCCCTCCTCCCGGTCCAAGAGCATCCTGGGCCATGGAGCTCCGTTTCCACTGCCCTTGCCAAAGGAATCAGACGAGAACGAGGTAAAGCCACTAATGTTCTCAGACTTCGAACTAGAGCTCGTATGTCCTCACCAAGACCATGGATGAAATACCCAAAGAATTGCTCATCTGGGAGGTTGGGTGTTTGCGACAACAGACGCTCGAATTCCAGCACGTACTCATCGACAGTGCCTTTCTGCTGAAGATCGGAGAGTTTTTCAAACATATCTCATTTGCTTGCAGATCCATACCTTTCCAGCAACTCGTTTGTGAGTCTTTCCCAAGTGAAACCTGGGTCCAAATGCTATAAGGAATTGAAATAGTGGATGGTTGAACCTTCCATACACAAATGTGCGAGGTTAACCTTGACCTTAGGGCACGTTCCCATGACGTGAAAATAGACTTCTCATCGTGCGATCCAACCCACTGGGTCCTCGCCATTGAACAGTGGAAGCTCTACTTTCTTTGCGGTTTTCGAAACTCATCCAGCAATCCTCCGTCCAACTTAGTCCAGCCAGAGACGCCGGAAGGACTTCCTTCCTCAGCCCCTGTTTTGATTGGGGTGTCATTGTTTCGAACACTCCCAGCATCATCCCTCTCCTGTTGTTACTTGGAAATGTTCAAGGCCAGCAGATCAAGAAATTGAGCTTGATGATTTTCCGCTCGCTCCTGCATCGTAACCAGGGTGGTTTGCATGTTTGCTACTTCGTGTTCCAGGGCTGCAACTTTCTCCTCCATTTTCTTTGGTGGCATGCTTCGTTGCTCTGTATCGATCTCCTTTCATTGGTAACCCCTTCGATTGGATCCAACAGATCAGACCAATTTGATGCAAACTAATATAACAGTAAGCAGGGAAAGTAAGAGATGAAGGAAAATGATTGATTTGATTAATGGAAAATAGAAGAGGATAACAGTAGTCACTACTACTCCAGAGCTAAGCTCCTATAGAGAAAACATACTTTCTCTATTCTCTATTACAATAAGCTAATTCTCATGTACCTCTCACTAGCTAACAGAATTCCCCTTTATACACCTATTCCCCTGATTCCCGTAACTAACTCTCTCTAGCATCTTTTCCTCACTCTGCCAACTCACTCTCTTTTTAGGTGCTTCCTTTCTTTCCCCTTCTAACATACACACGCCACACCTTGGGCCTAGGATTAGTTATGTCAGCCCATTCCTGACTTCGGAGTCTATCAAACGAACAACCCTTTTTAACAAAATTTATGCAAAATCTTGTTATTGATTCTAGTATTTAATTAATTAAAACTTCATTTTATCAAATCAGTTAAATTAGCCTACCAAGTTCCTTTTTAAAAAAAGTCTGCCTACCAAGTCTTTTTTTTAACAGAATTAACCTACCAAGTTACTTTAATAAAATATTAAAACTGTCTTTGATAAAAAAAAAAAATTCGATGCATCTATAAAAATATATATTAAAACTGAAATGATCGAATTTGATAAGTTAGGGTCAAAGTTTAACAAATTGAAATTCGTCTAAGGCATATGCACCAGTTTAAGACTAAGAACTGTTTAAGGCATATGCACCACTTTAAGGCTAATTACTTCTCTGCCAAATTATGATGTTATCTGTTTCAAGATTCTGTTATTAACTAATAGAATTGATTATCGTCGTAACGTGTAATCGAATCCTTTACCGTTGTGACTACCTGGCCTCAGTTTTATGAATACTTAAATACACAAATTTCCATTCATCGCTTTCATTTTCTCTCGTTCTCAATATTCACATGTCACCTACCTACATTATGACTGTGCTTTTAGAGGAAAATTGGTGGATGTGTCTGGGACTTTTGATCTGATTCAGTGGCGCTCTTGGCAATGGAATAAAGCTAACCTAAAAGGTTTTAGCTTCTCTTTTTATGAATGGTTTGCCTATCCTTCCTTATGTGTTGCTGGTATGTGAAACAGGAAATTCTGAGGTGGTTGCAGGGTGGGGATTTTGCTGGTACGGATGCTAAAATAGCAGCATGGTGACGTGTTGGCAATTGGACATTTGACTGAACTTGGTGGTGTACAATTGATTGAGAGCTCTCAGCATTGTATTCATTTTGTGTTTATTTGCCTGATGTCTGGCTTTCTATTTGGTTGTCCTGTTTTATTTTTCTCTATTTGTAGTGCACTCTATTTGTATTATGGGTTGTGGTACCCCTTGTACCTCTATTTATAATACACATTTGGCTTATCAAAAAAAACCTACCTACATTATCCTCTGTTTCTGAAACTCGTTTCCAGTTTTCTTTCATTATCCTCTGTTTTCTGAAACTTGTTTCCAATATTCTCTCTGTTTGTTCTCATTGAATCACGGATCCTGAACCACCGATTGATTCTTCCAAGAATTCTGAACCACCGATTGATTCTTCCAAGAATCTTGAACCACCGATTGATTTGATGAAGAATACACTGGGTCCCATTACTCATCCAGAAGCGTCTTTCACCCTTTATTTTTCTCCTGTCACATTGACAGAGGACAATTTCCTCCTATGGCGTTTGCATGTTGATGCGTTTATCAAAGGACATGGGTTACACTCTGTTTGGGTAACTGAACCAGTGCATGCATTTCTCGCGGTGAAGGATCAAGCCACCTTGCGCGCCGAGTATTTCCGCCATCAGGAACAAGACAACATGTTGCGGCAGTGGCTTCTATCAACGCTATCTGAGTCAATCATCTAGGGGTGGCAATATGGGTTGGCGGGCCGGGCTTAACTCGTGACTAACCCGCCGAAATGCGGGTTGGGTTGGGCTAGCCCACTTTTGGTATTTGGGTTTCAAGTCTCAACCCAACCCAAATTTTGGCAGGACGGTGGGTTGATGAGCTAGCCCACTTAGAAAATGTAGTTAAATAAAAAAAATGTGCAGTGATGAATTTTAAGAAATCTTTCACTTTTCATATGTTGGCACATGAAAAAATTAGAATTATACCTGTTCTTTATATTTAAATGTTATGAGTTCAACTAGAAAGTCTCGCCGATAGCAATACCAAAAAAATATTTATCATGCGTGGTTATTAAAAGTTGTAAAACTGTAACCTCACCAGCAACTATCAAGTGTAACTGTCAATAACCTTCATCAAATCATTGATAAATGTATTTTTCTTTGATACGCACTCACTTAATATTACTCAATATCACTAGATGTGTTTTACAATCATCAACAAGAGTTTACTTTAGCCAATAATAGTCAACCAACAATTATAAAAGATAATGTCGAGTAGTAATGAGAGTTTTAGACAAAACATAACCTACAAATAAGAGCCGCAACTTATATAGGTGAATCCATGGAAGGTCATCATTGACTAGTTTTCAATTTTTTTTTTTAGTTTAGGTCTGCCGTAATATATGCGCACCTTACAATAATCGACTTAAAGAATGAAAATAGAAAGAACTTTTAAAAAATTTCAAAAGAATAAGTGAAAAACAGGTTGACGGTCTAACTTAACCCAACCCGTCATTAACCCCGCCAAAATGCGAGTTGGGTTATGCTGACCCAAAATCCCAACCCAACCCGCCAAAAAAGGTGGGCCAAACTGGTTGGCCTAGCGGGCCAAGCCCATTTTGCCACCCCTACAATCATCCGCTCCGCAGTGCCAATTGAAGTTCAAGATCGAATTTCCAGTTCCAGAACCTTGTGGCAAGCCCTTAGCGATCACTTCAGCTCCAAGATGTCCGAGAAATTAGGAATTTTTAAATTGGAATTGACTACGACTTCCAAGAATTGCAACGAAGTCATGTTCAAGTATATCAGGAGAATCAAAAGAAACATGTAATAATCTTGCTCTGGCTATAGATAGAGTTTCCTCTGGTCGCCAAATCAAAGCCATATTCTATGGTTTACTCATGAAGTTTAACGCTGTTATCTTTTGAGAGTGTGCTAGAGGAGCCCTGCAAAATTGAATCAGCCCTTCTCTTACATGAAGCTTGGTTATTGATTAAAAGGCCTTCTATATTGGTTGGGCTTCCAAACGATGCTGCCTGCATCAATTCGTGCTCATTTTATGCAATTTAAATTCGGCTGGAATGAATCTCAGCATTTGGGTGTTTTATCCATTTGGTTTGCTGTTGTTTGGACAATTCGGGGAATCAGAAATGACTTGTTGTTTAGAGGATAGACTGTTTGTTGGACATCTTCTTTGGAATGGTTTAAATGGAGAACTTCGCAATGGAATAGAGCAATATGAAAGGATTTGGTTATTCTTTTTTTGAGTGGGCAACAAATCCGATGATGTGTGTGTACTCTGTGTAAGTTGGTTGTATTATTCTGTGAAGGTGCTATCTATTTTTTTTTTGTATTTTGCTGGTATGATAGCGTACTGGGGTTTGCTGATCTCCATGGTTGGTTTCTCTTTTGAGGGGTCTGATCATAACTTTTGGGTTATTTTTGGTCGTTTGGGTCTTTGCTTTGGGTTTGTTGGAGTTGTTCTTTTGCTGTGTGTTGTTGCCATTCTTTTTGCATGTGTAGTCTTCTAGATTTGTAGTTTAGTTTTGGCTTTAGCTTTAGTTTCCTGCCTTATTATTTTTTTTCTCTTTTTTGTATTTGAGTTTAGCACCCCTTCTGCTAAGTTTGAATACAATATTTGGCTTATAAAAAAAAACAACAGGCAGTGTTTTGCGTTGTTGCGTTGATCCAATTAGACGAACTCGTGCAACTTTTTTTTTTGATAGGCGGTTGGTTGTTAGAAATTTTAGTAAATTAATCTCTCATCCGGGTTCGAACCCGGGACCCTTCACCCTTCACCCCACCCAACTCTTATGTCTCTAGCTCTTACCACTTGAACTATTTCTTACATACTCGTGCAACTGCAAGGATGTTTAAAGCCACGTGTCATTTTCTCATTATATGACCTTTCTCACCCTTGATATCCAACGGTTATCATTTTTGTCCCTTATTTCAATCCAACACTTCAGGACAACCCAACATCAGTTTCTGAATATTTAAATACACAAATTTCCATTCACCGCTTTCATTTTCTCCCGTTCTCAATATTCACATTTCACCTACCTACATTATGCTCTCTGAAACTTATTTCCAGTTCTGTTTTCTGAAACTATGCTCTAAACTTATTCTCTCTGTTTGTTCTCGTTGAAACCATGGATCCTGAACCACCGATTGATTCTTCCAAGAACCCTGAACCACCGATTGATTTGATGAAGAATCCATTGGGTCCCATTACTCATCCAGAAGTGTCTTTCCCCCTTTGTTGCACTGATTAATGCTATGAGGGTTTTGCATATGGAACAAGAACAGAACGTTGAACCCTTCGCTTTTGATCAACTTGGCGTTTTGTTGGCAGGCCAGGAAGCACGTATCAGCAGGAGAAGACCTACCTATTAGATTTACCTGGTTAATTTGTTTTTTCTGAATGCTTGCTATTGGTAAATTGGTTACTTGTTTTTGTTTTTTTGTTAGAATTTTTCTATTGATACATTCAAATAATCAATAGGGTACATGCAATAAATGTGCATATTACATTGTCCATTCAATCATCCGGATGTGGATAAATTGAATTAAATTGTTTGGGTTGTTAATAGTTTTATGCCAATTGAATTGAATTCAATCAGTCTGATCAGTTGAATTGTTTGGGTTATTAATAGTTTTATGCCAAAAACTGGATGTGGATAACATTATTTGTTTCATCTCACATTGAAATTTTAATGCTAATGTAACAACATTCTCTTTTCAATACTCTTCCATTATTTTCAAATTTATTTATATGGAATCTACTAAAAAAGTGGGTCTCACTTCTAATTTTTATGTTTTCTTGGTAATTAGGAAAACATCTCACTTCTAATTTAACATGCACATTTAACCAATAGGAATGAAAATAATTAAAAGGATGGTCTTAGAGTGAGTGTTATGATACTCCTCATCTCACATTTTTCTTATTTTTATCACTTTCGTTAAAGTGTATGTGGAATGAGTCTAGAAATTAGATTTTTCATAAAGAAGAGAGAAAAGAGTGACTTGATGATGTTTTTTTAACAAACCAATTGATATAATTGATTATGTGATAATGAACTGAAGAGAAATTTAAAAGAATTATGTGTAGAAATGATATTGAAAATAAAATAGTGTGATTATATTATAGAAGCAAAATATTATTTATCTATTGACATAACCTTGCGGTTTGAAGCAAAGAGAACCTAGGTAAATAATAAATTCAAGTACTCTTTCACAAACACTTCACAAACACTACTAGAAAAAATGAACTCACCTCAAGCAATGCTCCCCCTCACAGTTTCTTGCCCTGAAGTTTCTTTATAACTCTTCTCCAAAACCTTCTGAGTCCAAATGGAGTTCCTCCCTTCTCCTCCATCCCCTCCCCCACCTCATACTCCCCCTCTCTGCACAATCCCTTCCCCATCATGCTCCATTGCTCCCTATGATCCTTCTAAATAAATGGATGAAATGTGTTAAGATTGCAGCATTTGAATGGAAATGAAACAATAAAATTTAATTAGCATGCAATCTAAACATAACACAATCATTTTCAATCCTCTATAGCAAGGTTGGGGAAATGTCGTTTCTTGTATAAAATGAAAGAAAGTTACTTGGTGGTTTGTGGAAAAATCTTTAATTTGAGGTAAATGAAGGTCTATCATAGATGAGAAGAAAGGAAGAAGGAAATAACCACAAATTTTGTCGGTGCTTTTATTTCACAGAAAAACTTTCTATTTCTATTTCTATTTCAAAGAGTTTTTTACATTCACAAGAGACTTTAATGCAATTAATTAGATTTCTTAAGAAGTGTGAAGTGGTTGTTCTCGTTTATTTGTTTCCATAATAGTTTTCATTAATTTTCTTTTGTTACCCTAGGGTATCTACCACTGACAATATTGATTAGCCTCTTCGCTACAAGTGCTCGCACAAAGCTGTAAACGGCTGGCCACGAAATGCGCTCAGCCGCTCAATTCCCATGAATGAGAATCAAACCCCGATCTTATGGTTATGAGACAATGTAAGCTAACCACTATGTCACACATTGTCATTAGTTTTCATTAATTTATATGCATTATAACTTTTTATACGAAATCTGTTCTCATGAAGCATGAAGAACTTTTCATTTTCATGTCATTGCTATATAAATGGCCACTAATAAAGGATATAAATATATTTCTAGTTTATTTATTCCCTATAATTTTCGTAGCAGTCAATTTATATGCATTATTTTTTTTTTTGGCAAATTGCACTTACCTCTCCAAAGGTTTATTATATTTGCACTTATTTCCATTTTAGTATTTAATAAGACACTGATCACCTTTTCTTTATTGTTAATATTACACTAACCTCCCGTAAAATTTATTATTATTGCACTGACTTTTTCTAAAATTTGACATTATATTACTAAGCACCTCTATATTGTTCTAAATGATATATGAAGGAGATGTTGTCAATGCATTTTGTAAAATAGATGGGAGATCAGCGCAATGATGTCGAACATCGGGAGAAGTGATTGTAATTTCTCTTATTTTATAAGCCCCAATATGTTTCTAATTATTTGTGAAGAATATTGTTTATTACTTAGTGTCAAAGGGGTGGATCCATGTGTTAGAGTGTCGCGGAAATTGCCAAAAAGCGTATTATGGTGAAATTAAAATCACAACGCTCATAAGTAACTTTCCTTAATTTTTGTAATTATCCACCATGATTTTAGTTTTACTATATAAACATGCACTCAGTATGTTATAGATTCACAATGCATATAGAATCCAAAGCACGTTAATCCGTTAAGTGCAAAAGCTATGTGTTGCACTTTCATTTTGAAGTGATTCTAGTTAATTACTTAATTTGAAAGTGAGTGCAAACATACTATAAAGAGCAAACTGCGAAGTGTTTACTTTATTACTGAAAATTTTGGTTTTTCAACCTTATCATTATACTAGGCATTGCCAAGGATGCACGTTACTAAGACAAGAAAATTATCATCCAATTCATGTCAAAAGTAAGTATTAACTTCTGTTTACACAGATGCCAATGAGTATCTCAAAAGTCTTTCAGGTGGATGGGGGCGTCAACGCATTGTGGAAGGTCTTGATGTACTGAAGCAGTTTATCACGATTTGGCATGGATTCTTTGATAATAGGAAGCTCAAGAAAATCATCGAACCAAGCATTAAGCTTAGCCATCGATTCTGTATCAACTAGGCTTATACCCACAATCTCCTCCACTATTCGAACCCAATATCCAAGCCACCCAATAGCAATATCAGTAAAGCCTATTCCCTCACCTCCAAAGTAGCGTTTTCCCTCAAGTCCACCTTCAAGGGTCTTTAGATTCTCTCTAACTTCTTGTACTGCCTTTTGTTGTTCCTCCCCTGCTTTGAGAAAGGTTGCTTTAAGTACTGGTTCACACTGAAAATAAGAAGTTGGTTTTTTGTATTAGATTTTAAATACAGAATATACTAAAGGGAACTTTGGTGTTATAAAGCTCCCGCTATGCGCGAGTTCTAGAAAGGGGACAGACCCACTTTGTTGATCTAATTTAGATAATTTTACCTTACATTTTTGTAAGAGACTGATTTTACGGCCTAAATTAGTGACGACAAAATCACTTAGCAACAACTACCTTACTATTGTGCTGAGACTCGCCTCTCACATCACATAGATGATAAAAAAAAGTGGTGCATATGATACCAATACACTTCATTACCTTTTCTTGAGTGAATTTGGACCAGAATCTGGCCTTGGCTCTTTCATAGGGATCATGTGGAAGAAGAGGATTTTGCTTCCAGGTCTCATCAATATACTCAAGAATCACTTGTGATTCTGCCAGGGGCTTACCATCATGCACCAGAACTGGTACCTGCTTGTAAACAGGATTACACTGTAGGAGCATGGCACTTTTGTTGCTGAGATCTTCTTCCACATATTGGTATTTCACCCCTTTTAGTTCAAGAGCCCACTTGACACTGAAGACAAATGGACTACCCCAGAACCCTATTAAGGTGACTGAATCCCCTGACATTTTTGCTTTGTAATCAAATTCTTGAAGCTCTTTCTCACTCTCAGGTCCTCTATGTATAAACTGGTCAGTGACCAAGACAGCAAGTCATCCAGTTCAAACTGGTCAATGGCTAAAATAATGTGTATTTTTTTTTTCCTTTTCCTAAGCGTCATTCATTGCGTCTTTTTATAATGGCTGTGAAGATAAGAATGAGTATTTTTTTTTTCCTTTTCTTAAGCGTCATTCATTGCGTCAGTGATGGATCTGGAAAGGTACCTTTGACCATTGATTCTTCATATCAATGTCTAAGGCTAGGCAAACTAAAACAAACAACTTATCAATTAAAATATCCACCTTCGTTTCAAACAAGGAGTGAAGACTTGTCTGCTTGGTTTCAAACCAATGCTTAATTGCTTAACTTCTAGCCAATACTTTTTAGAACTTGGTTAATTATTGCTAAAAGTGAACTCTAATTGATCCAACTTCAATATATTGATCATCCTCTATTTGTAGACTCAACTCCTTCTCATATTAATATATTATGAGATGAGATTTCCCTAAAAATAAATAACTACCTCCATTCCTAGACCAATGAATATTTTTCCTTGAATTATTTTAGAGAATATGTACACTATTTTTGTAAATACTTCACCGCATCCATTAATATATTATATATAAAGAACTGAATATTTTGATTTCAGATGTTTTTTTTTACATTGAAAAAATAAATTACACCCTCCAGGAATTAAACGCTGAACCTCCTATCCCCAACCGATTTGTGTCCAAGCTCTTAATCACTTGAACTATCAGTCGGGAACAATTTAAAAGGTTTTTCACTAAAATTCTAAAAGATGGAATTGTCCTTTTTATTATTCAATTTTTTGCAATCCATTTTAGTCTTTTCAGAAATTGGTATTACAGTTCAAAAAAAAATTGGAATTACACGTGTTATCTCATCTTTTAAAAATTAAATTAATCGACAATTTTATTTTTTATTTTTTAGACAATAAATTAAACACTGTTAATTTTCCAGGTATAGAATCTCACGCGCGCCACAGATATTGCATCCCGGGGGTTTTGGTGGGGTTTTTACCAATCAAGACACCAGCACCGTGAATCGCCGACGCCGTAGCTTTCGATGGCGGCGAACCGCGCTCTCTCCGCCGCAATCAGACGGTAACGCCTCCCTGAATCTTCCTCTTACTCTAACCGTTCCCCCAACCCCTTCTTCAATTTCTGATGCCGGAAAATTTTGCAGCATAAGCTCTGTAATCAGCGCACGAACTCTATGGAGCTCCGCAGATTCTGGCGGTTCAGCATTCGCACACAACAACCACGACCTGAAGAACCTGATATCGAAGCTCAGATCACCCAATCGGAGTCCATTAACGGCGCTTCAGAATTGGATCGACCAAGGCAACGTGGTTCCACCCTCCGAGCTCAGACGCATCTCCAGAACGTTCCTCAAATCCAAGCGCTACCACCACGCACTTGAGGTTCGGTTTTCTTCTCCACTATTGCTGATTATGGGTTCTTCCAATTTCTGATGAGCTTGTTGTTACTCATTGGCTAATTGCAATGCAATGTATGGATTTGATTAAGCAATGTCTGTTCAATTCACTAAGCAATTTAAATTGGTTAATTATCACAGATATTGAAATGGATGGAAAACCAAAAGAATTTGCGAACGATCCCGGATGATCATGCCATGAAATTGGAGTTGATTATTGAAACATATGGTATAACGGAAGCTGAAGAATATTTTAGAAATCTACCTGACTCAGCTGCGAAGAAAGCGGCCTGTCTCCCGCTTTTGCGAGGCTATGTAAGAGATAGGGACAGCAGGAAAGCTGAGACTTTCATGGTGAAGCTCTATGAACTGGGGCTAGTGGTGAGCCCTCACCTGTATAATGAGATGATGAAACTTTATATTGCCACATGTGAGTACAGGAAGGTACCCCTTGTTATCCAGCAAATGAGACGAAATAAAGTACGCTGTAATGTTCTGTCCTACAACCTTTGGATGAGTGCTTGTGGTGAGGGAGAAGGATATGGGGTTGCAGCAGTAGAGAGAGTTTTTAGTGTGATGCAAAATGATGAGAATGTTGAGGTGGGATGGAGCAGTCTTGCTACTTTAGCCAATGTTTATGTGAAAGCAGGACAATCTGATAAGGCTATTCAAGTTCTAAAAAATGCTGAGACGAAACTATCTACCTTTGGCCGTCTTGGTTACTTCTTCCTTATGACAATATATGCCTCTTTGAAGGAAAAGGAGGGAGTCTTGCGGTTATGGGATGCTAGTAAAGCAGTTGCTGGAAGAATCAGTTGTGCCAACTACATTTGCATACTTACATGCTTGGTGAAGCTTGAGGATATAGTACAAGCTAAGAGAATCTTCATGGAATGGGAGTCTAATTGCCGGAAGTACGATATCAGAATCTCTAATATTCTTTTGGGTGCATATGTGCGGAATGGATTAATGGAAGAAGCTGAGTCACTGCATCTCCACACATTACAGAAGGGTGGTTGTCCAAACTACAAAACATGGGAGATTCTCATTGAAGGATATCTCAATACACAAAGAATGGATGAGGCTATTATTTCCATGAAGAGAGCTTTAGCTATGTTGAAAGACTGTCATTGGAGGCCGCCGCATAGGCATGTATTGGCCATAGCAGAGTATTTGGAGAAACATGGGAATTTTGAATATGCAAACGAGTTTATTACAGATATTCATAATTTAGGTCTTGGGAGTGTGTCATTGTATAAAATATTGCTTAGAATGCACCTTTCTGCTAACAAACCACCTTTCCATATCCTTAAAATGATGGATGAAGATAAAGTCGAGATGGATAATGAGACCCTTTCCATCATTAAAGCCTTCACTGGGTATGTAACCTCAAATCCACCAAGTTTCCCTGATTGCTTGTTGCAAGGTGCGCAACATTTTTTTCCTCTGAGAATAATTTGTTTGTGGACATGTTCAGGCTGAAGTGCAAGGAGGTGTAGCAGTAATCTGGTGGTTCATTTTATTCATATGGTAAATCATTTTTCATAGACATGTTATTTATTTTTATAGTCAAGCGCATTTCTAATACAACAAAAAAACCAACATGCAACGTTGTGACATAAAACTCAGAAGGAAGGTTTCACTTCATTTACCTTATTCTTGAAGATTAGCAGTGAACTTGACACCACCATATCTATATTCATATATTTTTGGAAGTTTCTTAGGAGACAGGAAGGAAGTAGCATTTGTAATTTATAGACATTCAATTCCTCTACTTTTCAATATAATAGTAATACGGTTTGCTGCAAAATGCAAATCAGTAATTTCAGTATGGCTAGCATAAGTTTTGGTAATTTCAGTTTGAATAGAGACAAACTTCTTCTTTGTGTTTGTTGATACATTATCATAATTGGCTGCTAACTTGCAGGAGCTAAAAATATATCTAGGTTCCTCCATTCCTGTCATAATTTTTTATCATAAAGTTGCCCATTTTCAACTGTTCAATTATTCACACTAGAAATCTCTAAATGACAGTAAGAATTAATAACTTTAAAGCTTTTGGTATGTTTTCAGAACCTGAGAAAAAGGATGGCCACCAGCCATTGGAGGGAAAGCTGAAGTCTGGTAAGGAATTTCTTCCTGATCCGCATTCCTTTTTGTGTTTGCTTTTTTTCCTCGATGTTTTTTTTTGCCTGTAAGGGCAAACATTTATAAATATACTAAATGAGATAACATCAGTAGTTATAACTTGCCATGAGAGAATGTTAGAGTGCTGGATTGCTACGGCAGATGTGTTCTAATTTATCAAGAGAGTAGACAAAAAAATCACATTGTATTCCAATTACTAATTCAAAATAATTTTGAACGATATATCCCTGTACTTGTGTTACAATTTTTAAGGTGTTCCTTTTAGCAAACTTTAAATTGGCTGGCCATACCAATTCTTAAGGTGTTCTTGACAAACGATTCTGTTCCTGTTAGGATAGTTTTGCTTGACAAACAACTCCATATGTAAGCGGAGATTTTCATGTAACAATTATATGAAATTAGAACACAACACTTACGTGTTGAAGACATGATTTTGGAGAAGAAGGATTGTTGTCCTTGATTAAATTCACCTGCAATGTTCAATGACCAGATCTTCCTCTGTATCTCACACTCCTTTCACAACTCTCAATGGGGCAAGCTGTGGAGCAGACAAGTTTCTGGTGTCGTGATTATAGAAGGGACCTAGCCAAACATGTTATAACCCTAGTCCCTTCCCATTATGGGTTAAGGGTTATGATCCACACTTCAACCCACACCAATTAACTTACAGATGCTCAGGCCCAATTAAAAGAGATCACATAACAAATAATAGAGCCCAATGCACCCCTGTCAGAATTATGAATTAACCCGTTTTTAACAAACAAAATAACAATTAATTATAGCCCACAAAACGTTAGATAAATCTAACATTCTCCCACCTGGGCAAAATTAATTGTATGATTTTAATTTTCAAAAGCATGTGTATGAAAAAGACTCTCGGGTTAATAACTAATCTCTAAAGATGTGGCCACATCTTAAGAAAACGCATAATTCCAAGTGCAACGTCTGAGTACGACTTCGTCCAACAAAAGCCAAGTAATATCGAATCATGACGATTATTATATCATCTATTGACATAAAACCTTCCATGTTTACAAATATCACCGACTCCGTCAACTAGTCAACAGTGTGGACCATAACCCTTGACCCATAATGGGAAGGGACTAGGGATATAACATGTTTGGCTAGGTCCCCTCTGTAATCACGACATCAGAAATTTGTCTGCTCCACAGCTTGCCCCATTGAGAGTTGTGAAAGGGGTGTGAGATACAGAAGAAGATCTGGTCATTGAACATTGCAGGTGAATTGAATCAAGGACAACAATCCTTCTTCTCCAAAATCATGTCTTCAACAAGTAAGTGTTGTGTTCTAATTTCATATAATTGTTACATGAAAATTTCCGCTTACATTTGGTATCAGAGCCTTAATTATGAGTTAGGACCCAATTCGTGATTGATTGTATGATTTTAAAATCAATTCACTTTTCGTGAAATTAGAATCTCGAACATGCGTTTTTCATCTACCCTATTTTCTTTCTCAATCGATCTGTTAATATTTTATTATGCACCGGCACCGTAAATCCTTTGTTCACGAACAAGTCTGTGTGTATTTAATCATGATCGTTGGTACATGTTGTACGGGAGAAGGAGTCAATTTATCATACATTGTTTGTAGATGATTTTAGTTATATATGATAGCATCAATTTTATATGATATTGTGTACACAAGAAATAGCAATCAAATTTCTAGCATTGTAGAACCTACACGGGATTTAGATGGTTTAAAAACCATTTAGGTATGTATGTCCACTTTTATATGCGCGACTTGTATTAGGCTTGTCAAGAAACCAGATTATAAAACTTTCTCCTTCTGACAGTATTATATTGCATATTATATATATGATCTATGTATGCAACTTAGTAATTATATAATATCCTCTTAATTGATTATAAATATTTACTTGAAATGTTGAGTACAAAACTGATTGGGAATGCTATATTGTTTGAGTTCATGGCTGACTCATGAATTCTGGGCAAAAGAAAATTTTGATTGTCTCTGATCATTGTGTACGATTGTCCTCCCCAAAGGTGGGTTCTTGTGTGTAGTGATTGAGGATGGCTATTGGAGGTACATTGGTCTAGAAATTTATCTGTCCAAAGACGATAAAATTTTGATGTCAATGTATGTTCACTGAGTAGCTTATTCTTGAGATTTGTGGATGAAGTTATTGGAGGTGTTTTGGTTTAGGGAATCTATCTGTCCAAAGAAGATAGATTTTTGAACCCAATACATGTGCTCATTGAGTAACTCATCTGAGGTTCTGACCTTTGTTGCGACTTGGGTTTGCGCATTCCGCCCAAAGGGGAATGTGTAATGATGTTGGCCTCATCATAATAGCTTGTGTTCATTAAAGCTATATCTTGCCCATATTTTTTGTTTTAATGCATTCCTGTTTTGTCTTAACAGTGAACTTCTCTGTGAATAACTGTTCTGCTTCTATTGAGATCCTGACTGGGTCCAATTATAAGAAATGGAAGCAAGACTTACACTCTATTTGATAGGGAAGAGAGAGATAGGGAAGAGAGAGTAGGGAAGAGAGAAGTTGAGTAGAAAGAAATAGGTGAGAAATAAAGTAGATTTAGAGGTTGTTTGGTATAATATAAAGAGAAGAGGGATAGAAGAGAAAGAATGAGGTGGAGGAGAGAGAAAAAAAAAATTTTATTGTGTCATAACATTTCTGGCGGTTTTTGACTATTTATGGCAAATTGTAATCGCCAGAAATGTAAAAATATGTATAAAAACAACAACTCTCCTCTCTCTTCTCATTTCTCTTCATTTTGGGGAGACCCAAAAATGTGGTAGGGCCCACCTTCTCACCTCTCTCTCCCCCCTCTTTCCCCTACCAAACAAGTGTGTTTCTCCTTTCTCTTCTCTAACTCTCTCCAACCTATCTCTCTCTTCACAAACTCACCTCTACCAAACAAAGCATTAGAGTTTTCATTAGGGATTGCTGACGTTGATGTGGCGTTGCTTGAGCCCAAACCTGTCGTTGATGCACAGAGTACACCTGATGAGGAAGAGAAACTTAAGAAAGAAAAGAGTGAATTAACTCTCTAACTGTCAAATACTTCAATTCCAAGTGCTTAGAGCCATTAGTAGTTTTATTATTTTTAGTGTAGAACACAGATGCACTGTTAGGCCTAGCAATGGAATCAACAATGTGAAGTCCAATCACCAAATTTCTCAACCAAACAGCATGGGTGGCAGCAGCATAACAAGCAATGAACTCTGCTTGCATAGTAGAAGAGGCAACAAGAGTTTGCTTCTTACTTTTCCAGGATTTTGTACCTCCAACTAGCATGAAAATGTAACCAGAAGTAGATTTCTTATCATCAAGGCATGTACTCAACTATTTCCAAGTTCTCAACTCTCCTAAATACAAGCATATGCTCTTTTGTTCTCTGCAAGTATCTCATTACTTTCTTAGAGCAATCCAATGATCATTCCCAGGATTAGACTGGTATCTACCCAAAACGCCAACTATGAAAGCAATGTCTGGCCTAGTGCATACATGAGCATACATCAAGCTTCCCAATGCACTATCAAATGGTTTCCCCTTCATCTCTGCTCGCTCAATCTCATTTCTAGGACATTGATCTTTACTAAATTTGTCACCTTTAGTAACTGGAACATCCCCATGCTTACCAGTTTGCATATTGAACCTTTCTAGGACTCTATCAATATAAGCTTTCTGAGACAAGCCAAGCAGACCACGTGATCTATCTCTAAGAATTTCAATTCCCAACACAAAAGATGCTTGACCAAGATCTTTCATATCAAAGAACTTAGTCAGCATGTTTGGTCTCATGAAGTAGACCAAGGTCATTACTAGCTAGCAAAATATCATCAACATATAACACAAGAAAGATGAATTTGCTCTGACTGACCTTAAGATAGATGCACTGATCAACTTTATTTTCTTCAAAGCCCAAGGAAGTCACCACCTCGTCAAATTTCAAGTACCATTGTCTAGAAGCCTGTTTCAAACCATAAATAGATTTCTTTAATCTACAAACCAAGTGCTCATTGCCACTTGTCACAAAATCCTCAGGTTGTTGCATGTACACCTCCTCACTGAGGTTACCATTCAGAAAAGTTGTCTTGACATCCATCTGATGCAACTCCAAGTCAAAATGGGCTGCAAGAGCCATAATAATTCTAAAAGAATCTTTGGTTGAAACAGGAGAAAATGTCTCATTAAAATCAACCCCTTCTTTCTGTGTGAATCCCTTAGCCACAAGCCTTGCCTTAAATCTTTCAATTTTACCTTTTGAGTCCTTCTTTGTTTTGAATATCCACTTGCAACCAATCGCCTTACAATTCCCTGGTAACTCCACAAGCTCCCAGACATCATTGTTGGCCATGGATTTTATTTCATCATACATAGCATCTGTCCACATATTAGATTGAGAACAAGTAATAGCTTCTTGATAATTCTTAGGATCAACAACATCACCAATATCATAAGCATCCTCGCTGAGATAAACCACAAAATCATTAGTGATAGCAGGTCGCCTTTGTCTAACTGACCTTCTAACAGGAATTTGCTCAATTGGCTCATCAAGTCGTGCAACCTCAACCTGAACAGGAGGATCAACCACATTCTCAACAGGTGATTGAACTACATTATCAACAAGTGGTTCAGCCACATTCTCAATGGGGGTAGCTACTCCATGAGTAGTGGATGAGCTAGCATTATTAAAAACAGGTAGTGATATAGTTACAACACTAGGCATAAGAGAATCAATATTATCAGATGCAATGGCAGGCTCGGCTACATCAAGCTCAAGAAATTTTGCATGCATAGACTCCACAATTTTATTACCTCTATTAGGACAAAAGAACCTGTAACCTTTAGCGCGATCTGGATATCCAATGAAAAAACTCCATATTCCATACGTTACAACAACACCAACAACAATAACAATAGCATGAGGGCCGTGTATAGAGTTTTTGGGGCCTAAGGCGAAAATATTAAAGTGATTTTATTTTGACAAGTATTTTAAAAAGACATGATATATCATATCAACTTTCAATTTTTTATATTAACCTTCTAGCTTTTTGAGTTGCAAAATCATTTATCAGAGTTTTATACAGTAAAATAAATAAGAAAGTTATGAACAATAGAACCAGGAACACAATGAATAAAACCATGTGAGATTTTGCTACATTTTAAATTCAAATATCTCATTTAATAATTCACTTCAACGTGAAAAGAAAAAAAAATAGAGAAGAAATAATGAGTGAAGTCTGTGAAAAACATTGTATAATACTATAGATACATAAGTCATAAAAAAATAAACTATGATAAGTAACACAAATTAATTTTTTCAATTTTGAGAATGTAAAAAGAACGGATATTTATTTACTTATTTTTTGGAAAATGTAAATTTGTTGATACAAAATACTACTACTAATAACTACCAAAGTTGCACTTCTAAGTTCTCACATTGCATTTCCTCTGTTGCCATTAATATTACTTAATTTAATATTTTTTTATTACATTTCTTAAATCTTAGTAGTATATTCTATATGTACTAATTTTTTTGGGGGCCTTAAATATATTGGGAGGCCTTAGGCAATTGCCTAATTGACCTAGTGATGTACACGGCCCTGAATAGCATTATCCCACTAAATGAGATCCATAATTCCATTTGTAACAACTGTTTTATACGTTTGAAACATGAGTTGGTTATACCTAGTGTTCTGCATAAACAAGTGGTCTTTTACTGTTGCATTGGTGCTGGAGACTTTACTGCATTATCTATACTGGCGTCGTTTGTTTCACATGGCTAAATGTTCGTTTCCCATTTTTTTCATTATTTTTAGTGTGGCTAATTATTTATGGAGAATATTGTTTATTACTTGGTGTCTAACAGGTTTGATATGAATTTATATCTTTATGGAATGGTTAAATTTCTATTACTTGCCTGCAATATTAAATTGGTATGGCCAGCCAAGCAACCAAGATAGATGTTATACTCGGGCTGTGGCGACTGGTGAGAAATAAAGCCAATCTTGAATTCTCTGCTTCTCTTGTAGTTTTTTTTTGTGTGCCTCTTTTATATTTTTTTGTTCATTCTCATGCATTTGTTTTTGGTTTGCAGCTCTGCGTTTAATGTTCATCTCGAGGTGCGTCTAATGTTCAGCTTGAGGTACGTAGCCAAAATACTCTGCAGTGTATTTTGGGAAGAAATCTGAGTGTCTATATGGATTCACAACAAGCACAAAAACCAATCAAGTTTAGTGTAAAAGTTATGTGCTGTATCTTCATTTTGAAGTGACTTTAGTAAATTTTAAAGTGAATCCAAATATCTATTATGAAGAGCAAAGTGCAAACTACTTTATTACTGAAAATTTTGGTTTTTATTGTATTCCCATTGCCTAGGATACACATTTTCTAATGATAATACAAGTTCTGTTCACTTTTTATTTCGAAGTGAGAGTTAATGCTTGTTTGCACTAGTGCTGACTGTTGAATAATAATTCAGTTCCAATTAGACTTGGTAATTATTGTTAGTTGTGTTAAAGCTTGATTAGTTGTTTGCTTTAGAGTTAGTTGTGATTAGTCAGTTAAACTGATATTATAAATACTAATTGCTTTGTAATTCTGTTACACACTGTTAATGAGAATTAGATAACATTCTCTCTCAAACTTTTGTTCCTTCCTCTCTTATCTTTCTCTCGAGTCTCAACACTGTGTGTGTGCTTCTGTGAACACTGTGTGTTCTAGCTACCACTGGTTCAACAGTGCAATTCAGATTGGAGATAGTTTCAACACTAACTATAACCCAAACATAGCCTTCTTCTAGATTTCTAATTTACAGCATGATAGGTTTGCCATGAGATCATAACCATGATTATTTATGGTGGTACACATCTAACATGAACTAACCATATAATCATAACCATTATTTATAGATGTCGCGAGCCCTTTCAAGTGGATGAAGATGTCAATAACTTGTGGAAGGCCTTCATGTGCTCAAGCAGTTTATCATGAGGTGGTATGGACTCTTTGATAATAGGAAGCTCAAGAAAATCATCACACCAAGCATTAAGCTTAGCCATTGACACTGTATCAATTAGGTTTATGCCCACTGTTTCTTCCACCAATCGAATCCAATATCCAAGAAATCCAATAGAAATATCAGCAAAGCCTATTCCTTGGCCTCCAAAGTAGCGCTTTCCCTCAAGTCCACTTTCAAGGGTCTTCAGAATCTCTCGAGCTTCTTGTGCTGCTTTCTGTTGTTCCTCCCCTACTTTGGAAAATGCCGCCATAAGTGCTGGCACACACTGAAAATAAGAAAAGGTTGTATTTGTATTAGAGGTTGAATGTTTAAGACATTTATTTTTGGTCTAGTATGGTTCTCCTTCACAGGAAGGATACTGTTCGAGTCGGGAATATCCATCTCTCGGTGGGCTTAGCTCTAGTTCTCCCAGTGTGAGCTTTTCCCATACGCAAAAGTCGCGAACTCAAGATCTTACCCCAGGAAAATCAAGCATGCTTACGAACCACATTTCTTACAAAATAAGTAGTGCACATAATACTAATGCACTTTATTACCTTTTCGTCAGTGAATCTGGACCAGAATCTGGCCTTGGCTCTTTCATAGGGATCATGTGGAAGAAGAGGATTTTGCTTCCAGGTCTCATCAATATACTCAAGAATCACTAGTGATTCTGCCAGAGGTTTACCATCATGCACAAGAACTGGTACCTTCTTGTAAACAGGGTTATACTTCAGGAGCATGACACTTTTGTTGCTGAGATCTTCTTCCACATATTGGTACTGCACCCCCTTTAGTTCAAGAGCCCACTTGACCCTGAGCATAAATGGACTACCCCAGAACCCCATTAATGTGACTGAATCCCCTGACATTTTTGTTTTCTAACCAAATTCTTGAAGCTCTCCCACTCGCAGGTCCTCTATATACTATAAGAATAAGAGTATTGCTTATTTATAATAAGATATTATTAACCAATCAATCTGAGTGAGTGGCATATACTAGCACACGTAGCCAATTTAAGAAAAAAGTGACCAACTCATCGAGTTAGAACTGGTCAATGGCTAAAATGATTAAGTTATAAGATCATATTATTATTATTATTATTATTATTATTATTATTATTATTATTATTATTATTAATAATATTATTATAGAAGCGTCATTCACTGCGTCAGTGGTGTGGAACTGGAAAGTAGTTGTCTTTGACTTTGAGTCCCATCTAGAGAGCATCTATGGAGGAAAGAGGATGATCTTTTTCAATAATATTTCCAGCGAGGTACCTAGTTCAGACGACGATACAAAGACAGTGACCAATTTGAGGATTAGCCCAAAAAAAAAAAATAGAGAAATTGTCAGGGAGACACATAAGGAAAATAGGGAATCCCTCGAGGGAGCGACAAACCTTTCGAGCCCAGTCCTTGCTATGCATGAAAGCTCCATTTCTTATATAGCAACCTAATCCTTACTGGACTCCTTTTTAGGTTCCTCCGATTTCTTTTCATGATGTCAGGCAAGACTAAAAAGAATCTTTTTTACACCAAGCTTCCTCAAGGACCTATGTCAGAATTTCTTGTGCACTCAAAGTAAATAGAATTCATCCGAGACATGTATCTCATGAAGTCATCCTTCTTTCTTCCTCGACAGCAACCAAAGACCAAAGAAATCCTTGCAACTTTAATCCTAGTAGAAGAGATCGAAGTTTAGAGCCATAAAAAACTGATTTCCCGAGTAAAAGTCCAGATCCCTTGAGGCTCCACAAACAGGGGGTCGAACACAGGAAGCGAAACATCTTTTCTTTTGGTACGTCGGAAAGATAAATTGCACCCGCCACACATTGATCCCTGGACCTCCCCCACCTAACCTACATGTCCCCTAGCTCTTACCACTTGAGCTATCATTCGAGGACAAAACATCTTTCTTTAATTCATCCGTATTTTTTTGTTTTTGAAATTTAAACAAAGTTTTAGGATTCAAATTTAAAGAAAGTTGATTTCAAAATGTATCAGCCAAGAACATTGAAAGAAGGTATAGTACCTAGAGTGAAGGGATTGCAATGAGAGAATCTAGAGAGAGAGCGTGTAACCGCTTAGAGAGAGAGTGTAACTGAATTTCAAGTTTGTTATTTCTCAAACTTACAATTGGTAATCACCCTCTATTTATAGGCTAGGGTTGGGACTGGCGTCCCTAACTATGCTTAGTGGGCTGGTTGGGCCTCTCGGGGGAGGCCTAATTCCCTGGCTCACGCCAGGGATGGATTTAGGTGTATAGGTATGAGGGCAAGTGCCCTCACTTAAATTTGGAAAAAACATTAGAAAAAAAAATTGAGTAGTAAAAGTATGTGGTTTTTTATGACTTCTTTGATAAAAAAATGCTCTCACTTATTTCCACACATTGCTAAATGCCCTCACTTGAGTCTCACATTTCTAAATGTCCTCACTTGAGTAGTAAAAAATGTGGTTTTTGATGGTCCCTTTGGTAAAAAGTGTCATCACTTGTGCCTCTTTTAGTAAAAAATGTTCTCACTTCTAATAGTATTTTTTTTTTTTTTACAAATTTATATGTATATATTGCCCCCACTGCATCAAATTTCTGGATCCGTCACTGGCTCACGCGTCGCCCTGAGGCAAGCATCCCTGGGCGATGGCCCAAGGGGTCTCGCCCAGTCCACAAAAAATTTCTGATTAAGAAAACCTATTTTGAAAAAGAATTTTAGTCTGGAAATAGTTTTTTGTTTCATAGCATAAATTCAAAAAAGAAAGAGAAAAAAATCAAATTAACGTAAATTTCAAATTCAAAAAATTGATGGACTAAAGCATGCTATATGATAAGGTAGTTATGTAAATTTCAAAGTCGAAGTAGGGTATATTTTAAAATATGAGAAAAAGTTTGATGCACCGACGATCATGGGCGGAGCCACAGGGGTGGCTTATCGGTGCTCCGCGCCTCTGAATATTTTCGATATTCATACTAGTACTAGGTATATTATTTTTCTAGCACCCGTGACTATAAAAACGGATAATTGCTGGGAATGAGAATCGAACCTCCTACTCCTAGGATAAAAACAAATTCATATGTTTACCACTATACTAGAAGAACTCTATTGAGTGTTTTGACAATTTTATATATTTATACATAACCTAATATCATAATTGGTATCAATTATATCAATTGATTCACACATATATTTTTTTTAAAGAATTTACATATCGAATCATTAGGATTAGTGTTTGATAAAATTATGTTTGATATAACGAAGTTTGATAAAATAAAAGATAGAAGATTAATGTGTATAGAAATAATACGTAAAAATAAGTTTAAAAACAAACATGGTTTAGATAGAAGAAAGTGAAATTAATTTTTTGTTTGATATTTAGCCACTCCAGTGTCAAATTCCTGACTCCGCCCCTGCTGACGGTGTAAAGATTTTCTTACGCCGTTAGCCAATCAGATTTCTTGAATGTGGGAAAGATAGATGTTTTATTTAATAAATTGAGTGACATGACAATTTTTTGAAATCTGATTGATTGACTGAGTAAAAAAAATACTACACTGATAGTGAATCAAAATTAAACTCATATAGTATATATCTAATCTAATTATGAAAAATAATAAAAATTGGTACATCAGAGATAAAGGCCCCATTTGGAAAAACAACTTAATTAAGCGCTTATGTCAACATAAGCGCTTATTAATAAGCTATTTTAAAAAATTTATCGAAATAAATTGAAAATAAGTTATATATAAGCATAAACTATTTTCCATAAGCTATCATGAGTAGCTTATGAAAATAAGCTCAAAAAAGCTTATTGTACGTCATAAATTGTCTGCATAAGTTCTCCCAAACACTGGCATAAGCGCTTATCCTATCAGATAAGCTCAAATAAGTTCTTTCAAACGGGGTCAAATTGCGCCCTCCAGGAATCGGTCCCTGAACCTTTCCCACTCTAACTCATATGTCTAATAACTCTTACCCAATCGAAGCTAGTATATATCCTCCCCAATTTGACCTCTCTCACCCCAATCTATATGTCTCATAGATTTGCATCCAATAATCTTACTTTTAGTAGTACTTTGAGTCTGTAACAAACTAGTATAATCTAATCTAGAGAGTCATTATAATTCTATGTGCCAACAATTTAGAGCAAGATAATTTTAAAAAAAAAAATTTAGAGCAAGATAAAAAAAGTTCACGTCTCAATCTTAAAACAACTTCAATCTTTAACTTGAAATTCAAAAAAATTGGGCTTAATGTTTTGTTTTTTGACTGTTGGGCTTATAAACAGAGAAGGAATAGGATTTAAGAGAAAACCAAGGTCGTTTTGTTTTGACCAAAAAAAACTTTCGTTCACATCACATTCCTTTCCGCTTCATATGACACAAATGCATGTGCTTTAACCCTCGGCGCTATCCTCCCACTCCACCATCTCAACCGCAACAACCACCTTCCGACGCCTTTGCTTCAGGAATTGGGTTTGACACCTCACCTATTGGGTTTGACACCCCACTTTATTTAATACGGGATAATACGAAACTTAAAAAACCGTACTGTATTTGAGCATATGTGGCACATTTTCAACTATTCATTGCATACTAAAATAAATACGGAATTTAAAATTCCGTATTAATATATTTCATATTGAATAAAGTGGGGGTGTCAAGCCCCTCACGCTTCCTCTTTCTGCTTCACTCGGCGACCCTTGACGGCCCTCGCTCCTGCCTCCTCTGTCTTCAAGTTCAGATCCCAAGCTCTCTCCTCTTTACTCAAAGAACCTTCTGACTCTGAAGGTATACTATAACCGTAAACCAACCTGTCATATATATTTTTTAGGCTATTTTTTATTTGGAACGTACAAAATTGTAAAGGAAGCCAGAGACCTGTTCGAAAGCTGGTGTAGGAAATATCACAAAACATACTCCTCTGAAGAACAAAAACTCTACAGGTTCGGTGTCTTCAAGGAAAATATAGAATGCTCCACCCAAACGCAATGGCTATTTCTGTTCAGAAACAAAAGCTAGAGAATTGTTCGAAATCTGGTGCAAGAGACATGGCCGAACATACTCTTCGGAAGAACAGAAACTCTACAGGTTCAGTGTCTTCAAGCAAACTCTTGAACGACGCTCCCGTGAAAACATGAAGCATGCTAACCCACAACATCGTGTTAGAATTTTGGGTATGATAATCCTGGATAACTTCGAAAATCGTGTTTGCACACTTTCGAACAAAGTAAAATACATTGATGATTCTAAAATCACCAACACATTGCTGCTTCAACACCAACGTTTATTATGATCTCACCGTGGAGGAATTTATGGAACTCTTTGGGGGATGAAATTTCAATTGATTTCCCTTTCAATTTCAAGTGATTTCCCGTTCACAAACTTGGAGATTTTTTTTGTGTACGTGTTCAGTAGCTGCTTTATCTACCTTTTAGTTTGTTAGTTTTTGTGTGTTCAGTAGCTGCTTTATCTGCCTTTTAGTTTGTTAGTTTGAACCATGTTTGAATTTCAACAAAGACTTTGGAAATTTGGTGCTGCCTAAGGCGCCTTACCATCATGCACCTTCTTGTAAACAGGGTTATACTGCAGTAGCGTGGCACTTTTGTTGCTGAGATCTTCTTCCACATGTTGGTACTCAACCCCTTTCAGTTCAACAGCCCACTTGAGTACTTGACCCTGAGGACAACTGGACTAGCCCAGAATCCAATTAAGGTGATTGAATCCCTTGCAATATTTGTTTTCTAACCAAATTCTTGAAGCTCTCTCTCACTTGCAGGTCCTCTATATATAAGTTTTTTTTTCCCTTTTGAAAGCGTCACTTGACTGCATCAGTAGTAGAACTTGAAAGTTGTTTGTCTTTGACTTAGTCCCATACCATCTAGAGATAGAGGGCTTAACTTGCTACATCATGTCCAAGTATATTATTTGAAGAGTTCTTATGTAGTGACACTCACTTTTGTAATCTTATATTTTACTTGGAATTTAAATGGGAAAAAATAACTTTCTTTACTTGAATGATACGGATAATTTCCAATTTCAACTTCGTATAAAACTATTGTGATATAATCAAACGTTATCATTATACCGGGACATAGTGGATGATGATGTTTGGAGGATTGTCCAAACTACTTTTGCCTTAGGTACCATTGATCCTTCTCTTGTAGAAGCTCTTATGGTTTTAATTCTTAAGGTGGATGTGCCGAATTAGATGAAAGAGTTTCGACCAATTATCCGTTGTTTATAACTTATAAGATTATTACTAAGGTTTTTGTACTTCGTCTCCGGTCGTTCCTGGATCTGATTATTAGGCCCCTTCAATCTAGCTTCATTCCAGAAAGGGGCACGACAAATAATGCTAGGGTGGCTCAAGAGGTAATTCTCTTTTTGGAGTGTTTAGGGGTTGGGTTGATTGAATAAAGATAATTGAGGGGTTTGGTGTGGTTTCTTTAAATATTTTTGTCAAACCCAAACCAAACCAAACAGATCCGATTAAAAAAATTGGGTTAGTTTGATTTGATTCATCGGGTTATAACATACAAATAAATTTAAAATTTTTTAATATTTTATCCACATTTATTATAAATTTTATGGATAAAATATTGAATGATATCACTACAGATTTAAAAAATATATTGAATGATAGATTAAGCATCTATCATCTTTTTTTTTGTTATCTCTAAGCTAGGTTGACGTGATAATCCTGATCATAGTCAAGGTCGCCAGTTGACAGGGTCACTTATCTGGTGGTAGGATGAATTTTTTTTGAACAAATTTGGAACCAAAAAATATGTCATAGCTGGTTGTTGGAAGGTAGCATGGTAGTCATGGTTTATTCAGTTCTACAAGCCATGTCAATCAGGATCTGACTTTTTAAAACCCAAACTGGTGTAGTGGCTGAATCACCCATTCTCCAGGCATATGGTTTTTACAATTAGTTTCAACATACCAAATTGCTGAAGAAATGGGCTACTCTATTTTTCTTTTTCTGTAAGAGGGTGAGATTAATATTCTGTGATCAGCCTATTTTATTATCTATCACATTTGGGATGAATTTATGACATGTTTAATTTCCCATAAAAAAAATAAGATTTCCGCTCACTTTTTTTATTTTAAAATGAACATGAACGCTCGTTTGAACTAGTGCTAACAAAAACCTAAACATGAACTCTGACTATCAAGTAGCCTGATATTGATCTTGCAGAGCCTTTCAAGTGGATGAAGATATCAAGAACTTGTGGAAGGCCTTGTTCTTCTCAAGCAGTTTATCACGAGGTGGCATGGATTCTTTGATAATAGGAAGCTCCTGAAAATCATCGAACCAAGCATTAAGCTTAGCCATGGACTCTGTATCAATTAGGTTTATGCCCACAATTTCTTCCACTATCCCAACCCAATATCTTAGCCACCCAATAGCAATATCAGCAAAGCCTATTGTTTCACCTCCAAAGTAGCGTTTTCCCTCAAGTCCACCTTCAAGGATCTTCAGATTCTCTCTGAGTTCTTGTGCTGCTTTCTGTTGTTCCTCCCCTAGTTTGGAAAATGTCCCAATAATTGCTGGCATACACTGAAAATAAGAAAAGGTTGGTTTCTGTATCAGAGGTTGAATATTGCAGATAAGCTGAAGACACCTTGTTACAAAAATGTAATGCATATAATACTAATTGTGTGTACATTGTTCCAGTTATGAAATCTCCAAATAATCATGTACAGAGTAGAAACAACTATGAGCATGTTTGGATATACGATTTTAAAACCATAGTGGACCTAAAATCATGGTGGATAATCACAGAAGTTAAAGGAACTTGTTTATGTACCATGATTTTAACTTCATTGTGATTTTTCACCATATACCCAAACATGCATTATCTCTATCTTCTTCACATATTTGACTTGGAACTAAAACCAATTATATTGCCAAACATTTATGTGTTTGTTTGGTTCCACGTTTAGAAGCCTGAAACTCAATTCTCATTGACTTCACTTTTAAATGGTGGTTATATAGATGTTTGATAATCAACCAAATTTTAGTCCTAAAATTGAGAAGCTAAAGAGACTAACTTTTGCAGTAGACTTATTAGTGTCGAATTTTGTCTCTGAATTATCAGAACATTACCCTATAGAGATCACTTGTCTCATTAACGTTTTCAAACATACATCATTTCACTTTCAACTAACTTTTAACATAAACAATTCTAGCAAAATCAATTCTGCCATATATAACAATAAGTATTGAAATGTAAAACTAAAAACAACTAATAGACTTCATTACCTTTTCATCAATGAATCTGGACCAGAATCTGGCCCTGGCTCTTTCATAGGGATCATGTGGAAGAAGAGGATTTTGCTTCCAGGTCTCATCAATATACTCAAGAATCACTAGTGATTCTGCCAGATGCTTACCATCATGCACAAGAACTGGTACCTTCTTGTAAACAGGGTTATACTGCAGGAGCAAGTCACTTTTGTTGTGGAGATCTACTTGTACATATTGGTACTCAACCCCTTTCAGTTCAAGAGCCCACTTAACCCTGAGGACAAATGGACTAGCCCACGATCCAATTAAGGTGACTGAACCCCCTGCCATTTTTATTTCTAACCAAATTCTTGAAGCTCTCTCCCTTTTACTCGCAGATCATCTATATATAAGTATTGTTTATGTAAAAATATAATTAACCAATCAATCAGATGGCATATAGTAGCACACGTAGGAGCTCTAGCATCTTTTGTTGATTTGAGGAAAAATAAAGTGACCAACTCAGGACTGGTCAATGGCTAAGAATGACTATGGATTTTTTTCTCTTTTAAGCGTCACTGACTGCGTCAGTAGTAGAACTTGAAGGTTGTTGTCTTTGACTTTGAGTCCCATCTAGAGAGGGCTTAACTTGCTGCAGCATGTCCAAGTCTATTTGAAGAGGTTTTATGTAGTGACACTCGCTTTTTTTAATCTGATTTTTTACTTGGAATTTTTTTTAAACATCTGAAATTTAAGAAAATTATATTATTCTTACTTAATCTTGAAATTTCGTTATTACTATATTTTATATAAATCTTTGAAAATACCAAAAAGATTGAAATTCTAGTTAGAAGGATTTGAACCTCGACTTGAGAAATTGGGGTCCATCAAAGAAGTTGGATTTGGCACCCCATGTACCAGATCTGGCACCCCAGGTTTTTTAAAAAATGCCAGAATTATCCTCCGGAACTTTAAGTTCCAAAGTACTTCGGAACTTCAACTTCCAGAGTACTAAAAAATATAGGGTGTTAATTCTAGTTGTAATAGCTTCGGAACTTAAAGTTCTGAAGTACTTCGGAACTTTAAGTTTCAGAGTACTTAAGAAGAGGCTATTTTTGTATTTCCCCACTTTAAAGTGGGGTGGCAAATCCAAACCTCGTCCATTAAGTATCATTTACACTACCCAACACAGAAATTTTTTTATAGAGTAAATTACACTCTAC